>NW_017728949.1:7108202-7112452 GCF_001723895.1 Crocodylus porosus | reverse complement strand
TTCTAGACTTCAGCAAGGCCTTTGACATCATCTCCCACCCCATCCTCATTAAAAAATTAGGCAACTGTGGCATTGATGCCTACACATTCAGATGGATTGCAGATTGGCTCAAGGGTCATACTCAGAGGGTGGTGGTGGATGGGTCATATTCGACCTGGGGGAAGTGGGCAGCAGAGTCCCCCAGGGCTCGGTCTTGGGCCTGCGCTGTTCAATTTCTTCATCAGCGATTTGGACGACGGGGTGAAATGCAACCTGTTTAAATTTGCTGAGGATACCAAAATTTGGGGTGAGGTGAGCACACTAGCAGGGGGGGGAAAGACTGCAACAAGACCTGGATAGGTTACAAGAGTGGGCTGACATAAACAGGATGTGTTTCAATAGTGACAAGTGCAGGGTGCTTGCTGCACTTAGGCAGTAGAAACCAGCAGCACACTTACAGAATGGGAAACTCCCTTCTTGAGAGCACGGAGGCAGAAAGGGATCTTGTAATCATTACTGACTCCAAGATGAACATGGGCTGGCAATGCGAGGTCATGGTTGGCAGGGCTAGCCGGACCTTGTCGTGCATCCACAGGTGCATCTCAAGTAGAGCCAGGAAGGTGATCCTCCCCCTCTATGCAACGCTGGTCAGGCCACAGCTGGAGTACTGCATCCAGTTCTGTGCGCCCCATTTCAGGAGGGATGTGGACAACATTGAAAGGATCCAGAGGAGGGCCACTCACATGATCCAGGGACTACAGGGCAGACCCTACACTGAAAGACTGCGGGACCTAAACCTGTTCAGCCGTCACAAGAGAAGGCTGAGGGGGGACCTGGTGACTGTCTATAAACTCATTGGGGGGGGGGACTAGAAGGGTTTAGGGGAGACACTGTTTCCCCTAGCACCCTCTGGCATGACAAGGAACAATGGACACAAATTATTAGAGTGTAGATTTAGATTAGACATCTGCAAGAACTACTTCACAGTTAGGGCAGCTAGGAGCTGGAACCAACTTCCTAGGGAAGTGGTGCTGGCTCCTACCCTGGGGATCTTTAAGAAGAGGCTTGATGACTACCTGGCTGGACTCATTTGAGTCCAGTCTTTTCTCCCGCCCAGGTGGAGGGTCAGACTTGAAGATCTTGGAAGGTCCCTTCCGAACCTACTTCTATGATTCTGATTCAACCCAGAAATTTAGAAGGAAGTCTCTACTATCACTTCCAAATTCTAGATGCTTGCTCTAGTCAGTAGAAGAATTTCTCAAAAAATAGCTAAGATTGAGAAAGGAATAGAGTAAACCTAATGACCTCTACTTCCTTTGCTGCTATTGTTTTAATCACTTGAGGAAAGGAAACTGGCTAACAATAACACATTCCAATCCTGCAGTTATTGAAATAGGAAGAATAGTCAACCCATTACACCACCCCTTTCATAAATCTGCTGGACTAGATTAATCAATATCACTAATGATAACAGTAAAGAGTATAGAATTTGTAGAGTTCTATCAGATGCTTGCGGGGCCTGGAGACAGCACAACAGAGCTACCAATAGCCACATTTAGAGTTCATTGTATTTGGAGACTGTCTGTAAAACTGTAACTGTCATCTTCCCAGGCTATACCCTCATAAGAACGTCTTAGTTTGATTTTTTTAATCTTGCAGTGTGTTATGTTGTAAAGTCAACTATTTAGGTTGTCACATTTTAGACCCTGAAATACTTTTATAAAATAATCATTCCACAGTAGTCTATTTGCATAGGTATATCACTCCAAGATTCCAAAAACTCAATTCTTGTTCAGCAGCCCTGTACACAAAAACCAAATATACTGAAACCCAGAAGCAGCAGGTAGCCAGGACAGTCATTTATTGTTGCAAAATCTCTCCAAGGTCACATGAATGTAAAAGGGAAAAACAAACAGAACTTTACAAATAGCTGCACCACTAATGTCTTCTATAAATGGTATGAGGTAAGCATCTCAAATTCTAGAATTATGTCCAGCCTCAAGAACAAAGTTTCAACAGCCACAAAACCAATTTGTAGCCACTACATTATCTCGGGATTGTAACAGCTGCAAACATAAAATTAAATGCTTCCCAGCTCCAAAGCCAATGGTGATATTTGAATGAACTTGCTGCTGTTTTGAATGGCTGTAGTATTAGTTGCAAGACTGACCTGATTCAAACAGAAAGTAACCCTTATTTCTGACTAGGTTTATTTGGCTTAGGTCAGTGGCTCTCAGTTCTTTTAGGCTCAAAGCACCCCTTATGAGACTCAACACACCCATCAGAAAATGTCACCTCTTGTTTTCATTCAGTTTTGAGTCCAGAAAAATAATAGAACAATTTTTCTGCTGCAAAAGATTCATGGTCACAACAGATGAGAATGTTTTTAACATTATGAATTCCTATTTGAAATCACTCTGTCTCATGAAATATGTCTGCATGCTTAACATTTGCAGGGAACTCTGCACAACTCTTGGAAGGAACTGGTGGTACTCTAGGGTGCTAGGCCACTCTAGATGAGAATCACTGGCTTAAGCATTTCTGCTCAGATTAGTAGAACCTTTAGAGAATTCAACAACTATCTCCTACCAAAATGGATTTGAGAGGGGTTTTCCACAGGCTCTGTACTGGTTCCCTGCAATCATACCCTTTTCTAAACTGCAAGTGTAATTTCTCCCATTGCTGCATTACGCAGCTGTCTCAAAGGATAGCCAAGAAACTGACTGTTCTATTTGATTTCATTTCTATAACAACAGCTGTGCCATATGGTTGTGTGCAGAACCACAGAAGTTTAACTTCACTTCTACAATTTCCTTGTGCTCTTCTGCAACCAATTTCATTCCAACTGCCAAAAAAAACATGTCCCTAAGTTCAGAAACAAGAACAGAAGATCAACGTTAAGTGTTATTGCATACATCCTACACACCAGATGGCAAACCGGCTGTCTCTCAAACCATGCATGTCTTGCATAGGTGCAGTTGTTACAGTTATGAGAAGTCCAGCTTTCTTCTTTGAGTCAAAGGTTAAAGAATGCAAACTCACCTGCAATGTTTCACCCAGCCAGAGGCATGCAATGTATACACTGATGTTCAAACAAACACAAGTATCAGTAAGCAACCGAGTAATCTCTAGACAATTCCCATAACAGCATCAAACTGCCACAGCTTCCTATGCATGGTTAGGAAGAAGACATATTACAGAGTAATTCTTACTAATCGCGGGAATAACCACGTTTAATTGCAAACGGTCTGAACAGACAACATCCAACATCCTTGATTAAATGAGGAAGTGCAGAATACCAAAAGTTGTGTGAAAAAGAGACCATCAGTGCAATAAATCTACTGCTATAACTCATCTTCCTGCATGGCCAGATTATTAATTGCCCTTGTCCAGCCATGATGTCATCATGTTGCAAACCTTTGTAATTTCCAATTCCTTCACCCCCACCCCTTTCCTTCCTTCCGTTAAGCACAGATTAGGAATGCAGCAGCTCCCATCCCCCTTCCACAAACATCCAAAGTCAGCCAGGTCTCCATCACAGCTTAAAACCATACTGTCTTCTGAAACGCTTTGCCTGCTGGTGTCACCCACCCTTTCCCAATGGAAACCCAGCTCTTTCGCATGACTTCATTGCAGCTGTCTAATCACTTTCGCTGCTTTCTCTTTCTTTAACCTCCTCCTGTGCTTGGCTGGGAATTGGACAAGGTATCGGTGAAGGGAAAGAAAAAGGAAAGAGCTGTGTGGCCGCTAACTAGGCAGCAAAATCCAGGGCCAGTGAGATGTGCGCCCCCCGCCCATGCAACTACATCAATTCACCAGCTTCTACCAAAAGTTTCCTTGGTCTGAAACGTGTCTTTGTCTCATCTTGAGCCCATTTTGAGAAGACAGCGATAACCTGGCTTCCCACAGGGACATGCACAGCACAAGCTCCTGGCATGCACTCGTGAGAGAGCAGGCGATTCTCAGGCGGTGGAGGAGAACCAGAACGGAAAACACGGACGGGTCAGAGTGGCGGCTCCTGCCTCAAACCACGGGGCCCAGCCAGCTGGGCTGTCACCCGCCAGACCCCTACGGCACAGGCCTCAAGCCCCCGCCCCCCGAGCCCGCAGGGAGCCCGCTGCTGCCCTGGGGCCCTCCCGGCAGAAGCGGCCCCTTCCTCAAGGCTCGCCCGCCCGGCGCTCACCATCCGGGAACTCGCGGTCGCTGATGTGCTGCAGGTGGGAGCCGCAGCCACCGGGGTCGGAGTCCCCCGACTCGGCCTCGGCTGTGCT
>NW_017728949.1:7103092-7108102 GCF_001723895.1 Crocodylus porosus | reverse complement strand
GGAGCCCGGCGCCGCCGGCCCCGCCCCGCGCCGGGCTAGGGGCTATGGGCGAGCGCAGCGCCGCATCGCGCCCCAGCCGCGACTCCGGCTCCGGCACCGGCGGAAGCGGACGCGAGCCGACGCCGCCACCTTCCCAGGGGCCCCCGCAGGCAGCCCCGCCCCGCGCCGCACGCGGCTCCGCCCAGCCAATCCCAGCGCACGGCGAGGGGCGGTGCCTCACGTGATCCGCTCCCGGCTGCGTGAGCTCCGCCCCCGCCCAGGCCCCACCCCCTCCGTTGCGTCACGCTGGGGCGGGGCTGAGGGGGGAGGAATAAGTCACTAAGGGGAGCTGAGGTGGCTTGTGCTCGTTTACCCACCTCTGGCAGTCTGCACCAGGCCGGCTCAGCCCCTTCTCCCAAGGGTGCAGCTCTACCCCCCTCAGAGATTTTTACTCTGGGGGCAGGGGCAGTCACTGTAGGAAGTGCATGTTGTCAAGGCGCCACACACAGTGCCCTGGGACACGGAAGGTCTTGGCCTGAGTTTCAGCTGGTCCCCTTGGCAGCTCCCACATGTGGGTTGCACCAAACCAGCCCTGCCCCATGGCCTTGCTACCTCCGTGGAGGAAAACAGCCCCAGTGCAGTACTGGGCGTTGCTCAAACATTGCTGCTGCTGCCACAGCCACCGCAGTAGCGGTTCACAGAGTTTTCAGATTCAGTTCAAACACCTTACAGAAATGGTCACCATACAGGTCTCTTCCCCTCTGCTCAAATAGCGGCCTCCTCTCTCTGCCTGCGTGGAAATGGCGTTCATCTAAAGTTGTACTTTCAACGTGCTTAGGATCATCTTAATGAGGTCGAGCTACTCATAAAAGGGATTCCCATGGGAAAAGTCTACAACACGTGGAGATATAAACGTTAAGCCCACAAGCTGTTCAGGGTTAAACATGACCTATTCATTCAGAAGGACACCTCAATGTCCCGTTCCCCCGCAACTCGTTCCCACAAAGCAACCCCTCACCTTTCCTGACTACACATTTGTTGCGTGACTAGCAGCTATCACAGCTGCTCAGAGGATAGGAATGTGAGAATAGGCCCTAGGGAAGATGGATTAGTAGGTGACAGTTAAAGGTTTGCAATAAATACAAACTAACAACATGGTCCTGCAATTTATCACCACAAAAAATGTCTAACTTGGTGTACTGACAAGAATCAACACAGTTTTTAGAAAAGATTTCTGCAAGAACCTTTAAAAATCATTTAATGAAATACAGGTAAAAATATGTACCGATGGACGCAATCAATATCTATTATGTAACAGTGATCCTGACAACTGGATGTACATCTTGCATTGAAAGACACACAGTTTTAGAAAAACCATGTCCAGCTTTCAGAGGAAGTCATAAACTCTTAGAAGTCCAGATGAATTAACAGTTTAGAGGTATTATAAATGTTGGAACCTATTGATTTATTTTTGTCCTAGGCATATGTAAACTAATCCCTCATAATGATAAATTATCTCATTTGCATGCTAGTTCTGCTAAACTTTCTACCCCATGTCCATGTAATACACTGTTAAAGGCTAACGCCTCCCTTGTTACCCCAGAGAATGTTGTCCTTATATGGTATCTCTTACAAGAATGATTCATAGTAGACTTACTTTCATTCAGAAGAAAGAACAGTTCAGCCTAAACCAAGTTAGAGTTTATCTTAAACTGCTTGTAAAACCAGTTTGTTCCATAATATAGACCTAAGTTTGGGCTTCTTGATCTGCTTCTATTCACTTAATTTCAAGGTGATTCAAGTCATTTTGAACAATCCAAGAAAAGATTTAGCCTATGGCTGTAATAATTTTTTAAACTATTTAGCTGAACTATTTAGTCTGGGTCATGTCAAGGTTGATGGTAGTCGGTACACACAAGCTTCAGTACACACAAGCTTTATAGCATTAATGTGAGTATAGCTTACAAGCATGGTCCAACTATTCGTTCCACCTCCACCAGTGAAGCAGTGGTTTTCCAAAAATCCCCCAGAACTCACAGCTGTGAAGTGTTTTAAGAACTGTAGATAAGTACACAGAAAACATTTCAATTGAAGTGATTTACAATAGCACTAGTGCAGATTAAAGGTAGAAATGCAAAAGTTCAGAGATTAAATTAGCATGACTAATGAATGTACTGCAGGGTTTGTGGTTAAACTGGTTCTGTCCAGCCAATTGAGTTACAAATGGCTCAGTTCTACAATGTAGAGGAAGCCTACGGTTTTATTTAAATTGCTTGCCCTAAACATGCTACAAGAAATGTCCTGTAGTTATATCACATTAAGATGTTATTTTATCAAACCAAACAGGGTTGAGATCTGATCGCTGTTGAACAGGTGACTCACAGGGGAGGCTGCCACACACAAAGTAGCCATGAAGATTCAGAAACAGGCAGTCTCTTCCATCAACAAAGGAGATTTCTTTTTCTTCTATTCCTATAGTAATACTGGTACAATTAAAACAGTTTTACACACTGAGATAAGTTTGGCACTTTAAATTTGCACCTTTGCTTCTAAATTTCCCCTTATAGAAAGGGCCTGAATCAGTATTAAACCGATGTTTCAACAAACTTTAAGGATCCTTTGCCAGGGCTGAGGTTTGGGTGGCACAATCTCTGCTGAAGCCCAGTCCAGTTGCAGTAGTTAATTACGTATGTGTCCAATAACATAGGACCAATCCTATGTTATGGTATCAGTTATATAAGTCTGCAGTACTGGTATGTGCAGGTAGGTAGGAAACTGGCAGAAGTCAAAGTGGATGTTTTCTCCCATAAATTATAACCATAATTACTAGAAGGTGAAAATTTATAATTTCTACCACTTACACAGGCTGAAATTTCCCACTGAACTTTGCTCCTGATGCATAATGCTGCATAATGAAAATGACTAGGATTATTCCTTCTGCAAGAGGCTCTTTACAAAGGGAGCAGGATGCAAGAAGAAATCCAGACTAATCAATAGTCAGCTTCCTTCTGTAGCTTTATTCATACAGCTCAATGTCCAAACGGAAATTGATTACAACCCCTGGGAACCACAGACATAGCAAACTGTTCCACATTGTTGTAACTTTAATAAAGACACTTCTAATATATAGCTTTAAGCTTGTCTGCTCACAGGCCTCAATTATAGCCACAAATTATGCTACTCTTTCTACAAGAAGCCATATCCAGATCTGTATTGTACCTAAAGAGGACATGCAGTACAGTGCTTTCAGCTTGTTTCCTAGGTCTATCAAAGTTTACTTTTGGAGGCTGTTTCCTGTTAAAGCCAGACCCTCCCTATCACAACCTCTATGTACTCTGTGTACTTTATGTCTTTGTTTGGAACATATTCTTATTTATGTGACTTAGCACTTGATTGACTCATTGCTATAGCAATAATAGCATACCTCCTATTGTAATTTATAACCAGTCCTAGGTCTCTTATTTTTTCTGTCTTGTCTTGCTGTTCTGTTGTTATGCTTAACCTACCCCAATGAATAATCAGACAGTTCTCACTATAAAAATATAGTTCTCACTATAAAAAAAACCAGTTACTTCTAGTGACAGTTCTCACCATAAAAAAATCAGTTACTTCTCATCTACAATGGACAGCATGTACCTACTTCTATATTTCACATGAGTGGGCACTTAAATGTGATGGATTTTAGTATAATTAAGTCATATGCTCCACACAATTTACTATAAGCATTTGAGATTAAAACTGTTACCCTTTTACCTTAGAAAGGCAAGTCCGAACCATCTGGCCCAAAAAAGATTTTCTGGAGTCACAGTTATTTGTAAACCCCTTCATTCTGTCTGTATAACAGCCACTAAAGAGCAAATAACTCCCACTCAAATAAAGCCAGGACAAACCACTACACTTGTGTGAAAAACAATTGCCTATTAGATATAGGCAAGGGCAGGCAGGCCTGAAGAGCAAAGGAGAAATTCTCAGCTTGGCCATCCCATATTTATGGGTAAATAAATGGCAATTGATTGACCCCTGGGATTTTTACCAGGCCAGAAGTGTTCACTTTCTTTCCCACAATCTTGGTTAAAGACCTCAGTCTGCTCCTAGATAGAGCTCCCTTGCTACACCATGGTAGTTTGTCTGGACCAACAGCACATATTGAGCTGAAACTGCAGTGCAGAGACTGGAAGAAACTGACACACTTTTTGCAAAAAACTGTGAAAAGCCTCGGGATTCTTGAAATGCAGAACATGAACATTTTTCAAGTCTTGGAATTTTTGGTAGGAAAACTGTTCCCATCTGAATAAATATGGCATTGTTACATTACTATATGAACTTTACAGTTAACTTTTTAAAATTCCTATATTAAAGCAGTAGCTTCAACTGGGATGCACCAATAGAGATTTTTAGGGCCCATATCAATAGCCGATTTTTAAGGAGGCATATTGGCCGATACCAATCTGATTTCTGATACTCAGCCCAGCAGCTTGAAAAGCAGTGTCTGGCTAGTAAGTCTGTTGTGGTAGAAGGGGAGCAGGGAGAGGAGAAGCACAGATCGAGGCCCCTGCCGTGTAGGAGGGTGTGGAACAGGGCATGGGACAGAGTCACAGATTGTCTGGAGGGCATGTGGTTGGGGGGGCGTGGCTCCTGCCACTGCACACACCCTGGGAAGGCACAGGGGTATGTGATCCTCAGATCTGCACAGGGCAGGGCGGGCTGCCACTGCAGGCTGGGGCTGCACTGGGCTCTTCCTGGTGGGGCCTGGGCTGGGCTGGACTTGGTGTGGGTGGTGGTGGCACTGGGAGAAGGGCTATGGGGGGGCTGCAGCCACCCCAAAATTTGCTGTAGGGCCCCCACAACCCCCTCCCAGCACTGCCACCCACCACTACCCCAAGCACAGACTGGCCCAGCCCCCACCAGCAAAAGTCCAGTGCAGCCCTGGTCCCAGACCCAGCCCACAGCATCAGCTCACCCTGCCCCACACAGATCAAAGGGGCACATGGTCCCCCCATGCCCTACCAGGATGCACGCAGCAACAGGAGC
>NW_017728949.1:7075432-7101087 GCF_001723895.1 Crocodylus porosus | reverse complement strand
CAGTACTCCAACTGCGGCCTGACCAGTGTCGCATAGAGGGGGAGGATCACCTCCGTAGACTGCTTCAGATCCATCTCTGGATGCATGACAAGGTTGGCCTTCCTGACCACGTCCCCACACTGTCGACCCATGTTCATTTTGGCATCAATAATGACTCCAAGATCCTTTTCTGCCTCTGCACTGATGACATGGGAGTTCCCCAGCCTGTAGGTATGCTGCTGGTTCTTCCGCCCCAGGTGCAGTACCCTGCACTTGTCAGTGTTGAAACCCAACCTGTTCTTATCCGCTCACCCCTGTAACCTGTCTAGGTCCAATTGCAGCCTATTCCTCCCTTCTAGCGTGCCCACTTCTCCCCACATCTTAGTGTTGTCTGTGAATTTGAACAGGGCACTTTTTACCCCCTTGTTCAAGTTGTTGATGAAGATGTTGAACAGTGCGGGCCCAAGGACCAAGCCCTGGGGGACCCCACTGCCCACAATCCTCCAGGTCGAAAATGACCCACCCACCACCACTCTCTGGGCGCGGCCCTCCAGCCAGTTTGCAGCCCATTTGACTGTGTACGTGTCAATACCACAGTCTCTTAGTTTTTTAATGAGATGGGGTGAAAGCTAGTGTTGAAGGCCTTCCTAAAGTCCAGAAAGGCTACATCCACTGCTACACCTGCATCTAAGGATTTTGTGACCTGGTCAGGGAAGGCCACCAGGTTGGTTTGACAGGACCTGCCTCTAATGAACTCATGTTGCTTGCAAGAACAGGAATCTCAACAACTTCATCAGAAGTAAGAGCAGGCCCTAAATCAGTGTTTCCTAAAGTCTAGGGCATAGCAGAGTGGTAACAGATAGGCCTTGGTGTTATCTAGAAACGCTGTTCTCCTGGAGGAAAAAAAGTAGATTTTTTTTTGTTATGATTACAAAGAAGTCAAATGGAACTGGTACAGACATGTTTGACACAGGTTGCAAAGAGCCTGAAAAAAGAGCTCAAAGGAATGATGATAACACAATGAGAGTAATTATCCTGACACTTAAAGTACATCACTGCTGAAAGCACATTGTACCAAAGGGACTGCTCATTTTGAGTAGGCCTTTAGCAACATATGGTTAAAGGGAGGTTGTAGCTGGTTTTATTCTCCTGGAAGGCAATCAGACTTAAAAACTCTGGGAAATGCTGTTCTAAATGATGCCTGAGAAGCTGAATTTCCCTGATGACTAGTGCAAGCGGTCTCTCTGAACATCAGGGAGGATTCAAGGTGGAACAGATTTGTCATGTCACAATGACATTAGGAGGAAGAGCAGCACATGTTCTACTAGACCTTTTCTGACTCAAAAGTCTATGATTCCTTCAACATGAAAATGCAGTGGAACAAATTCATTCCTGGTGTAAATTCACTGATATCAAAGGAATTACTCCAGGGAGTAATTTAGTCCAGTAACTATTGTGCACAACATTTGGACTACAAGCTTAACTACATGGATAATTATTTGTAGGATGCATAATAAATGATGACTGTCAAGCCTGGCAGGGCTAATATTAGTGATACCAGCTGTGTTTTGGCTCATGGGTGTAAAAGAGCATGCAATTTTGTCTTCATTGTGTCTGCCGCTCCAAACACATGAGCAGCCAGTCTGGTTGCATTAAAAAAAACCCTGCTTCTCACGTAAGTCTTTCAAATTCTGATGCCTCATACTGTTCCTAGCATGGCTATCCCTGTATGTAGATTTTTTAATGTTTTCATTTAATTACCTCCCCATCTGTAAGCTCAGCAGTAATGTTCATAACCACACAGTTAGTTCTGTTCCCTTGCACCCTTACTTCACAGTGTAAAACCATTCTCTCTTCAGATCTGTGAGAAATAAAATTCTGGAGGAAAAGACATAGCTGAAACCATAGTTACCAAATCCCAACTGAATAGCATCTCCTGAAAAAATTCAAAAAATTGAAGCTATATATTTTACCCAAACCAACTGCAAAAAGAAACAGAGATTCTCCTGCTGTCATGACCTCCACCACATTCCAAAATGGTCTTTACAAGCCAACAGGGACTCTTGTAAATTTTGCCCAGTGTTTTCCCTCCTCCACAGTAGTCATTACTCCCATAAATGGAAAATGGCTCTTTGAAAAATTGTAAAGAGGGAGTCTTGGACATTCTGATATCTTAACAGCGAGGGTCACCTTCATACCATGCAGGACATAAAACCCGCACTTTGCTTTCCAGTGTGGAGTGTCTTCTCTTTCTCACTCATGTGACAGCGACACCATCTTATGGGTGTTTTTTGGTTCATCCCTTCTTTGAAAGCACATCAGGTATCAGAAACAACTGCATTTCTGATCCTACTTTCAGGGTATTCTGTGGATAATTTGGAAAGAAGCCAAGAGTTAGTCTTTTCCTGGAAACATGGCTGCAGGAAAATGGAATCATTAGGCTGAACCTGCATAGCCAACTAAAAACAATAGCTTGGGCTTGTGTGTTTCATAGTAGCAGATAGCGTGCATTCTAGGGAAAAGAGGCATCCTGTTTTGCAAATCCACTACCAACTGACAGGACAAAATGTTGTTAGAATGATTTTTCCTTGGAAGCTGGGAAATGCTGCAATTAAATTGTATGAAGCACATGACAGTTAAAATAAAAAGAGTTGAGCTAAATGAAGTCAAGAATGAAATATGAATTTCCAACAGTTTCATTAAGCTTTTTATTTGCTGACTACTTATAAAGGATGCCTGCAACTCATATGCCTGGATACACTTTTCCACCCGGCTCTTGGTTGGTGAAAAATATATCCTAACTGAGGCCATGATCCCAGAGCTGGAAGCACAAAGACAGACTGCTGTGCCTGTGTCTTAAATTAAATTGGTATCTTTGTTGTCTCAGCAGCAGTCTAAGGTGTTATTATGGGCAATTTAAGGGTTTCTATGCTAGCACGTCAGCAGCTGGGTCATTGTATCGATGTGTATAGTACATGAAACTGGTCACATAAGGAGGCTTTTTAATTTTTTTTCTTTTCTGATTCTACTTTCATTTTCTCCTAATTAAGCTAATTTTGTGGGCAGCTAAGGATAAGGAGAATAACAAGCTGCAGCTGGTAGAGTCTACAGAGACTCTTTAAAAATGCTTGAGAGGGGAACTTGAGATCTATTCAAGCCAAGTAAGCATAAACCTAGTAATCTATATTTTGTGTAAAGTAGGGCAGCGAGCTGATAGTGTGACTTGCCAGCTAGAACTAGCTGTTACTGCAGGTCAGGTTCAAAAGTTTCCCCTTCTGTTAAGAACAAGAGAATCTTTTGCAGCTCTTTAGCATAAATAATGTAACAGTGATGCAGAGAATATTTCGAAAGAGCAATACTGAATAAGTAGCTCCTTTATTAACCTGATTAGGGTGTGGTTTTAGAAGGCTGATTTCATCTCAGGGCTACACCTAAATCCTCCCAAGATTGGTCAGGGGCTTTGGAGAGCCTCATAATAGGCATGAGGGACTTGAGATGTATGATTCCCATAAGGAAGATGCCTGTGCATGATTTCTTTTAGCGTGAGGATGTTGTTGCATGCCAACAAATGCACGGTCCTTGACAGATAGGGAACTAAGTCCAATGGCATGGAATCCAAGATGACTGGAGACTCTTGATCTGCTCCAGCCTTCATCCACCTTTAGTCACTGAAAAGAGGGTTATATTTTTCTTCTGCCTGGTCTGCTGTTGAGGTCTTCTTGGATCGTTCTTAGTCAGGAACTTCCCCCTCAATGTTGCTCCCATGGGTGACCCTACCAGGAGCATGAAGCTCCCGATGGCCTTGCTCTCAGGACTATTGGAACACATGAGCCTCTCCATCACTAGAAGGTAGCAACCCCTGGAGAGGATTTAGCTGGGAGGATAGATGCACAAACACCAGCATCTTGGCCGAAGCAAATTCCAACAGCAGTGAGGCCATGATCAATCCAAAACCAACTTCACTGGACAGGTCACGTTGTTCACATGCCTGACTCCTGCTTTCCAAAGAGAATCTTTTTCTCACAGCTGAAAGAAGGTCAGTGAAGTAGTGGAGGGCAAAGACAGTGCTTCAAAGACACCCTGAAGGCAAACATGAAGAGGTGTAACATTGGCATCAACACTTGGGAAACCCTTGGCTCAGGATTGACTGAAATGGAGGAAGGCTCTTTGGGAGGGACCTCAACACTTTGAAACAGCTCATCGACAGGCAGAAGAGGAAAAGAGGAACAGGTGAAAAGAACATCAGAACACCCAACACAGCAAGACAGTGCCCATCCCTCCTGGAAACACCTGTCCTCGCTGCAACAATTCATGTGGGTCTAGAATTTGGCTATGGAGCCACCCGCAGACTCATTATTAAGAGCCTTGGAAGACAATCTTACTTGTTCATGAGTGATTGCCCATCATCATGAGGGACTTGATGATACCTGTGGACTTGGTTATAGCTGGTGGTAGTGGGTGAAGGGGTTAAGTTACTTAGAAGAGAAGATAGTATTCTTTAGAGTATTTGCCTCTTCTGTAATATCATTTCCAGTAATTCTAATATTATAAAAGACTTAGTCTATCTGTCTGTGTGGCCATAACGCTTAATTTGCACTCTAATTGGTTGTTTGAAACAACCAATTTGAGTGCTCCAAGAGTGTTCCGGACAAGAGGCAGCAGTGGCAGTGAAGCAGAGTGCCACCACGACAGTGGGCATGGAGCAGCACCACTAGTCTTGTCCCCCCCACCCCAGCCCTGCTCCCTGCAGGCAGTGGTGGAACGGGGTGCTGGCCAAGGGGGATGGAGGGGACAGCAGGGCAAGGTTCCTCTCCCCCAGCTCCTGGAGGACATCAGTGGTGCGGGGTGGTGGGTGGCGGCACTCTGTTCCCACCTCTCCCCCTACCCTGTCATTCTTGATGGGCAATCGGCTAGTATACAACATAGCTTCTATATAAACAAAACTGGAACTCTGGATGCCTAAAGTTAAGCTTCTAAAACCATATTCAGGCTTCTCCATAGAAATGGTCTGTGAGGTAACCTAAAGTGCTGAGCACCAACAATCTCATACCCTGTTCACTCTGCCTTTCAACAGCCACCCTCTGTCACTGAGACACAGGATACTGGGCACAATGGACTTATGCTCTGACCCAGTAAATGTCAGTTCTTATGTTTTAAATGTATTAGAATTGATGGGATTTGCAAGAGCTCATCACTTTATCACTTCGTAAAACTAGGCCAAACCTTTATTTAGCTTTAAGGGAATGGGGTTGCAAATATAGTTTCACCATTTTCCTTATAGGGGAACCTTGAGACCCAACTGACATCAAAGCTAAGCACTACATAGACACATAGCACTTATGTCCCCACTCCAAAGCACTTATGAAACAAGAAAACAACAATGAAATATTAGTATCGTACTTTAGATTGGTCACTGAGGCACTTCAGCCCCCTGGGGACATCAGCATCCTTTTTGTTTCAGTGATGAACTTTTAGGTGCCTTTCCCATAGAGTGGAATCTAGAACCCTGGGTTTTGTCCCTGGGGCTCCCTGCACAATGCCTAAAAAAAGTTACAGTGGTGTAGGGTGTAGCCTTGTTGGTCTAAGGACATAGGCAGACAAGGTAGGGCTGTGTGAAACTTTGGGTACTGATGCGATTTACAGGAGATTTGGCCCGATTCGGTGGCCGAACCTCCAGATCAAATTAGGGGACCAGTTAAGAGGTCTGAATCAATTCAAAGCTCTCCAAATCAATTCAGAAAAGGTTTGGAGAGTTTCAGTGATGTGGGCAGTCCCCGCCTGCTGCAGCTGGTAAGCAGCGGGCAGGGGAGGGGAGGCTGAAGGAGGGGGAGGGGATCATGGGGGAACCCCTGCCAGGCCCCATCCCCTGCCTACTCCTCCAGCTCTACTGAGCCCCCTTGACCCCTGTCCACCCTCCTAGCCCCCGCCCCCAATGGCTACCCCACCTGCCCCAGCTCCCAGCCCTTTAAAAAAAGCCCCCAGTCACTGGGTGCTGCCTGGCAGGGGGTGATCCCCGCTGCTGCCCACTGCCTCATGCCACATGGGGGGTTCTGTCAGAAGTCTCTCAACCCCCCCTGCTGCCCTGCCCGGCCCAGCTCCCGGCCCTTTAAGAAACAAACAAACAACCCCCCCCAGACTCACTGGTTACTACAGCAGCCTTGGGGCCTCTGGGGGCTTGTGGCAGAGCCCCCCATGCAGCGTGGGCCCGCCCCGGCCAGCAGCACCTGGTGAATCAGGGCTTTTTTCCCCAAACAGCCAGGAGCTGGGAGAGTGGGCGGGGCAGCCATTGAGAGCGGGTGGGGAATGGGGCCGATTCAGGGATTTGGCTGATTCGGCAGCAGCCAAATCTCTGAATCAGATCTCGCCAAATCGATTTGGGACAGTGATTCGAATCACAGAATTGAATCACTGTCCCCTGCATTGGCCAAATGTGAAGCGAATACTAGCCGCTTCATGCAGGTCTAAGACAAGGCTCTTCGGGTGAATCTGATATCTTTTATTAGACCAACTTAAATAGCTGGAATTTTTTTTCCCAAAGAACCTTGTCTAAAAAAAACTAGCTACCTCAGAATGGGATCCACTAATATTGCCTCGTTGAAGAAGGGGGCTGCCTAGAGGTAGCCATCCCACACTGCTGTAGAGATCACATGCCTTAACAAAGGGTTGCAAGAAAGTGCCTCCCTCTTGGACTTCACAATGTGAGATACAATGTATGGCAGCTCTGAGTAAGAGAAGAGGAGGCTAGGCTGTTTAGATACCCAAACGGTGAGAAAAAGGTAATATTTTGATTCTTCTTGGTAACAGATATTTTCCTAGCTTCACTTTTCAAGTCTTTAGGAGCAGCAACTATAGTCAGGTATCAGTTGCTGCTCTGAGGGCAAGATGGTAAAAAAGCACTGGAAATGTGTGTGTAGTTTGTGTTCTAAGTAACAAAAAATGTAGTATTCTGGTGAACAAGCTGTAGCTAGACTTCCTGCTGTAGCTTACTAACATATATAGTTAGGGCCAGGTCCACAAAGGGGCAAGGTGTAGTGACATTCTGTGCTGTTGTTCCAAATGTTAGGAACCTGGCCCCAGGAGTGGAATTTCCTCAGCCCTGAGATGGGTGCCTAGGTTCCCTACGCAATGGATGGAGCGAGTTGAGCACCACAGAATGGGATTTATAAGTCTCTGAGAGGGGAGATACTCAAATTCATCCCCTTGAAAAGCTGATGAGAGGGTCTGACATTCTGGGACACACCCACCAAAATCCTTGCCTCTTGTATAATTACTGGGCCATCACAGCTACAGTATCACACCAACCCTACCAATATTTTGATTAAACATTAAGCAGATAAACTGCATAAACATTTACCGAGGAAGTGATCAGAATCCAGGGCTCAAAATAATTCCTCAATCTCTCGGTTAGTGAGTCAAGCACAGTCTCCCCACCTTTCTCTCTAGCCCATCCAATTTTATTTTTTGAAATCTAGTAGCTCAAGTCCAACACAAGGTATGTAGGTTTCCCCCAGTGGAGACTCTTTGTTTCCTTCTATGATAAGGTGACAGGTTTGGTGGGTGGGAAGAAGAGCAGTGGATATGATATACCTCGACTACAGCAAGGTTTTGGCACTGTCTACCACTACCCACAACATTCTCATTAATAAGCTAATAAAATACTGACTAGGTGAAAGTACTATAAGGCAGACACATAACTGGTTGAATCCTCATGCTCAACGTGTAGTAAATTGAGTGGGATTCCCCAGGGGTCTTTCCTATGATCCAATGATCTGCTCCAACATAGCTTATAGTCTAATGATTAAAGTATCCTAACGGAAGATGCAGAGTTGAATGCTTTCAAGCAGAAGAAAGCATTAAATCCAAGTCTCCTGTTCTTGAGTGCTCAAACCACTAGACCAGCAATAGGCAACCCCCAGCATGGGTGCCAGAATGTGGTACACAAAGGCATGATGCTTTGCACACATGCCTCAGAGCAGATGGTAGAGGAGAGGCTGGGCTGCACTGCCACAGCAAGGATCAGGCCCCTCACAGCTCCCCTGCCAGTGCCAACCACCCCTGGCATGCCAACATCTTACAAGTCAGAGTTGTGGGTGTTTTTAGCACTCTGCCCAAAAACATTGCTGACCCCTGCTTTTGCATAAAAGGAGGTTACCACCACCTCTACCTTTTGTCATCTTTTTTAATTAAAATGACTGCAGCTGCTATGTTATGTAAATTCAATATTGTCACTAAATGTTAGGCTTGCTCAAAATGCCAGTTACATTCATAGAATCATGGAAAAGTACAGCTGGAAGGGAATGCAGGAGGTCATCTAATCCATCACCTTGCTCAAGGCAGGATCATCCCTATCTAAATCATCTAGACAATGCTTATCCAACCCAGGGGTCAGCAACCTTTGAGCAGTAGTTGAACTAACAATTAGTTAGTGGAACTAACAGAGCTCCCTTGAAGGAGGGTCACAGCCTGTGATCCTGCTCTCACCACTGACTCCCGCCCTGTGCCATGATTCCCTGTCCTTTGCCCTCCCTCCTCCCCCACCCCCGCATGTGCTGCTAATGTGCTTCTAACCCACTTGCTGATGACCAGTTTCCCTTGCCACCAAATGCCACCAAATCACCCCACCACAAAATCTCCACTGCAGCCCTGGCTCTGAATGCCAGTTACAGTCCCTTCATAGTCTGTACCTGGCCCATGGGCTCATTGCCGACACCTAATCTAACTTATTTAAAAAAAAAAACTTAGGAATAAGCTTCATCCACAATACTGATGAATCCCAAAACATCAAAAATACCTTTTTAGGAGGTCACAGGACATCACTGGAGCAGATGCCTATCTGAAACTACACCTCCATGGGGGAGAGAGCACAATTTGCAAACATTGCTGACCCCCTCAACTCTCAAACAAGAATTTCTCCTGTTTGTAGAATGTGTACCCTGTATAAGGAGATCAAATTTGAAAAGCTATTTTCCCAGAAGAAACTCAGCAAGAAAATCTTAATTCAGAACAACTCACAAAGTCTGCAGAATGAAAGATGGCTGCTGCAGAGGGAAACAGAGCAGACGGAGCAGAGAAAGAGAACAATAAGATATCCCCTTGACCAGAGAGGACTTTGGTGAGTTAATCTCAGAAATCAGAGCTTTCAAATCCTCTGGAGACCTGGAGATAAAGGTGGAGGGAAACCTGTAATCAGCAGTAAATCTTCAAAGTAAAATTAAGGTGGTTGAAAAAAGAAGAAAAGGAGCTTGCAGAGAAAACTGAGATTATAGAAAATTGAGAGAGAAGAAATAACATAAGAGTAAGAGGACTCCCATGAGGTGTAGAGAAGAGAGATCCAGTAGAATACTTAAAACAAGTATTTTACTTCTTCCTACAGCTAAAAGCCAAGGTGAACACTCCTTGTAGACAGAGCACACAGAGCTCTCTGCACTCCCCCAATTCAAAGGAAACAAGAGATATGATACTATGTTCACTCCGTTTTGAACAAAAACAGCAGATTCTGAAGAAGTTTAGAGAGACTTCCGAGTGTGCTGTGGGAGGATATCAAATACAAGTGTGCCAAGACTTGTCACAGGCTACATTAAGGAGAAGGAAGGACCTGTATAGGCTCTGGCCCTCTTGGCCTTTAGCCTACAGGTTGCCGTTGGCTGCACATCTAGTCTAGGCCCACTTCTTTAGGCTTGGCTTCCAAGTATCAGCCTGCCTGCATCTCTCTATCTGGACAAGCCTCCAGCTCTCTTGGCTCTTAGCCTGCCTCTGTCTCACTCTGGTCAGGCCTCAGGCCCTCTTGGCCCTTAGCCTGTCTGTGTTGCCCTTTCTGCACATAGGCTCTGGCTTTCTTGGCCTCAGGCCACCTATGTCTCCCTCTGTCACATGCTCCTGCCCCGTCAAAACCTGACATTCCTCTCAGGCAGCTCTGTGTAGCTTCCTTGCGATTCCTACATCTGGACCTCCAGTTAAACTAAAATGGAAACACAAGCAAATGCTTCAAGCTAAAAGACTCAAAGCCCTCCTCAGTGGCCCTATGCAGCTGCTGAAGCCCTCTCACAACTCACTGGTGCCCCTAGCCTCTGGGAATATCTGACCAGGTCTGCAGCTTCTGCTCCTCGCTGGCAGGAGCTCTCCACCGCACAGGATTCAGGGCTACACTGGCCCCTCCACCGCAGGGATCCAGGCATATATCCCCTGGGCTTCTTCCTTTCCAGTCAGGTGTTCTTCTGACCAGCCACAGAGCAGCCTATTGCTGTTGCTCTGGCTAAGTTGTAGCATCCTTGCTGCCTACCCAGGGCTGTGCCCTACTGTCGCATGGCTAGGCAGCTAGCCAGGCAATAGGCACTTGTAGCTTATGGGTCCCTGGCTGGCTGTCTACTCTCCTTCAGCTGCCTTTGCCTGCCTGAGGGCATACCGACTGTGGGTCCCTGGCTTCCTGTTACATGGCGTTTTGCCTGAATAAAAAGTTTTTAAAAAAATTCAGGAAAAACATGAGGACAAAGGCACTGTAAATGTCCTACCAGTGCACGGACAGAAAGTAGTTTGTTAAAATACACTCAAGAGATCCAAGGAAGCGGATGATGCCTCTTGCTACAGAGGAAGGCATCCCCCGTTCCATGCAAGTATGGGTAAAAGCCCTTCCCGATTCCAAATGTGGTGATCAGCCTGGCTCCAAGTGTAGGAACGAGACCCTCTAATCAGGATCCTCCGGGTTTCTTTGGACCCCTAAGGGGACTCAGGTGCAGGGACACCTAGCATATGGATCCTGAATGGGGTTAGATGAGAGAGAGAGGTATTGAGTTGCTAAGCTCTCCCAAGCTGCTGACAGTTGTAGGCATACACGGGAACAGAGCTGTAGGCACCCAGGGAATTTGCAGTGAAAATACAAGTGCTTACAAATTCTCTTGTCTGGTTTTTTTTTCTTTTTTCTGTGCCTTTTCCTGTCATTTCTATCAATTCAGCTTTCAGAATATGTTGTTAGTTTTTATAGAACTGCAACACCTTGAATTATTAATCATATGATTTCATTTCAAGCAAAGAATTTCTTTTGTGACGTGGCATTTGAATAAAGGTAGGGATAACATGTGACTAATTGCCAAGGTGAGGTTTGAGGTGCAGGCACAGTATTATTGAAGGAAACGATGTATTCTACAGAGGTCTCACAGATGACTTAAGTTCCAAGTCATGCAGAGCTCTCCATTATTAAATTGTGAATCTTTATATTTTTTCTCATCAATCATAGTTCTTAATGTAGCTGCGTGTTTAAAGTAATCTATCAGAACATGCACTCCTTTTCCATATTAAATAGTTCATTACAAAAATCTTGCTGAACCGGTAAGGAAACTACCAACTCACTGATGGCCCCATTACCAGTGTAGAACTTAAGCCTTCATTTAAAGTGAAACACCCTGGTCTCCATGGTTTCAAAGATAACCTCAAATTAAACTGAGCCAGTGCTGTCATATATTCATACAGTGCAGGCTACACCGAGCCAGTTTCATCCCTGCTTTTACCCCACATGCTTCAACAGGGCTGAATTTAGTTTAGTATTCTGAATTACCCACAGCCCATCCATCTTATTTGTACTAATGGCAAGGACAAAAGATGGGGGAAAAAAAAGTGTTAACCATTTAACTCCCACACATATAAGCAAAACAATCAGGTATTTTGTAACTGTAGGTAACAGTACTTAAGAAGAATAAACTAATATCTTTTTCTAGTCTCTCTGCTAGCTACTATTGCTCATCTGAAGAATGTTTCTTAGCAAAATAGCTGTGTGCTAAATGTTGGTTTCTCAAAAATAGTTTTCAAATAATTCAGGGAAATGGGGCACAGAAAAGAGAAGTATTCTTGGGTAGGAGTTGATTAGCATACAAGACAAAATCTCTACCCAAATAGTTGTCCTTAGCCTTGAACAGGGTATTTGGAATAAGGGGTAACTGATAAGAAGTTCTGGACAACATGGCTTTTCAGATACAAAAATCCAACTGTTTGTCCTATATTACACTTTTCCCTGGTAACCAGAGATTGCATGCTTAACGCGATATTTTTTCTACATCATAGATGGCTCTTATCTTCCGTGTACAGTCATGCAATATGTACTGTAGGTCCATACCATTAGAGGAGCAGTTTCTGTAAAGCATAGAGATGTCAGTTAAGTATGGATAAGTATAGTATTAAAATAAACTATTACGGCACGTCCACGCATGCAAGCACGTATGCTTGCAGCAGCTCAGATAGAAGTGGTGCAAATTTGACGCGGGGCTTTTTGCCTCAGTGCACGTGCTTAGACATGCATTTTGTTGTGGAGCAAATTGTGCCACCTGGGGCAAAATAATCCTGTCTTGCTCTTCCTGGCTCTGCAGCCAGGGGGAGCTAGAGCCTGAGGCCAGCACCTGTGTTGTCCCCAGCAGTACAAAAACCTGCCCTGGCAAGCAGCTCAGGGCTACTCGCTCTCCGGAGCTTCTGGGGCTCAGCCACTTGCTACATGGAGATACTACCCCTTGTGCCAGCTGGACTACTGCAGCAGCATCCCAAATCCATTTTTAAAAAATCCCCAAATCCATGTTTTTCCACAATTAACACAAAAGACCACTCTATACACACACATATGTATATCTAGACAGAGAGAGAGAGAGCAATCAGTTGGGCAATGCTTTATTGCCAATGTTTGCACATGATGGGTTTGTGATTGGAGGATGTGATATTTGCAGGAAGGGGGTAGGAAGGGGTGTGGGGGAAGGCGGGTGGGTGTGTGTGGAGGGATGTGGGTTGGTGTGTGGGTAGGTGTGGTGCGATTGCTGGGGAGACTGTGGGTGTGGGGGACCTTATGGGGGGCCTGCTCAGGAGGGGTGGGTCCCCTGGCCCCCACAGGGTGCAGCCCCCCCACAACACATGGAATGCCTCCCCCCAAAAGGGCCCCAGCTCCCCCCTGGAGGGTCACAGCCCCTATCCCCCACAGGGCCCCAGCCCCACTGCCTGGGGTCCCAGGCACCTTGGAGGACCACAGCCCCCCCCACCCAGGGTCCCAGCTCCCCTGGAGGGCTACAGCCCTCCTGCCCAGGGCCCATAACTTACCTTTAGCAGCAGCAGCGGGAGTGGGGCACTCTGAGCCATGGTAGCAAGACCTGGTGTGGCATGTGGGGACTGTGCACTGGGCCCAGCTGGGTCCTGGGGCCTCTCTGTTGCTGGGCTGGGCCCCTGGTGGCAGGACCCAGGGTGGTACACGGTCCCCATGTGCCCTTGGGGCCCCTATGCCACCTGGCTGGGCCAGGCCCAGGACAGCAGGACCCAGCACGGTGCACAGTCCCCGTGTGCTGGGCCCAGCTACCCTTGGGCCCCTTGTGCTGCCTGGCCGTGCCAGGCCCAGGGCAACAGGAACCGGCGCAGCATGCAGGGACTGCGTGCCACACCCAGATGGGTCCTGCTGGCCCTGGGGCTGCTCCTGCCGCCCTGCCGGGCAGCGCAGAAGCCCCAAGAGCAGCAGGGCCCAGCTGGGCAGGGATCAGGAGGTTTGGGGGCTGGCAGGGGGAGAGGCTGGGCAGGGATTGGGGTGGCTGGGGGGGCTGATGGGGGGAGGCGCCAGGCAGAGCAGGGATGTGGGGGCTGGGGAAGCAGGCAGGTCCTCTTCCTCCTCCTCCAGGCTCCCCAACCCCTTACTCACCAGCACCAGAGCCCTGGTGCTGAACATGTGGCCCCACTTTTTTTGGTTTAATTTTTTCAAACTTGCAGTGCAGGAAACATTTTTTCATTCCTGCATGTGCCTCTTGCCCCGCCTCAAAGGGGTTTGAGGCGGGGCAAGAGGCACGTGCACACTCGTCTGGACGCGGCCCTAGTTTCTATCCCAACTCCTTGACCCTTCTATCTGCTGGATGTTTTTAAGATTCTAACACTTGGAAGAAATGTATAGAAGTCACTTTCAGAGCTTACCTGCTTCTGAGCCGGTAGCATTTGAAGAGCAAGACCCATCACTTGCTGATCTTCGTAAGTAACTGATTGAGTAGGATAAGAATGTATTCAAATCTGGCAGTCTTTCTTGATTTTAAACTGATTTCCACTCACCCTAAAGACAGTTCATGTATTACACCTTTATTTACAAAAAGAATGCTTAAAGGGAAACCAATTCCAGGAATTTACAACCATACATTCTCACACAGTAGATCCAATTTCAGGAATTACTTAAACAACTGTTACTTCTCTACCTGGCTGAGTTTAGCAAGAAAGCTGCGCTTTCATAAGGCCAGAATTTTAAAAAGTCAACAATGGTAAACTGGTGCAGAAGGCTGTGTGGACACCGGTATTTTGGCAGAAAAGTGGCACAAGCTGGTTTAAGGTAAACCAAAATAAATCATTTGTACAAGGAAATGAGTCCCCACACAGCCTTTTGCATTGGTTAACTGAGTGGGTTATCACTCCTGTCACCAGGCAGCTTATTTTTCCTGGGGCAAAGCTTGTCCCCGCAGAAAACATCATTAATAATAAAAAAACTCCAAGTGTACAGACACCAACCAGATAAACCAAAACCAGTGGTCCTTCCTCAGACCCTGAAAGGGTACCTCCTTTCTCTATGCTTCTTCCTCAGCACCACAGCTTTCTCCCTTCCCTGGGGATGGGGGTTAACTTCCTCTAGGGCTAGCCATACACCCCCGGCAGCTGGCCCAGTGCTCCTAGGCAGCTAGGGTATTACCTTCTAACCTGGGGCAGGCAATTATTTTGGGCAGAGGGTCGCTTATGGAGTTTTGGCAAGCTATCGAGGGCTGCATGACAGGCAGTCAGGGGCAGATTAATGTTAATTTTCTACATTTTTTAGGGTCCCCGTGGGCCAGATGGAATGTCCTGGCAGGCCGCATATGGCCCGCGGGCTGCATTTTGCCCACCCCTGTTCTAACCCATTACAGCTGAGCTCCAACCCCTGAGCCATGCACCTTGTTAACTAGATCAGTTGTAAAATGGAGTGAAGTAATTCTATTGCAACTTTCTTGTATAGTCAAGCTTCTAACATACAGGAAGAGTAAGTACTTCAGCTTCAGCAAGTGTTCAATTTCATCACTGCCTCCAACCAGTCAAATCTTTGTCAGGCATTATGGGTGGGAGTTATGGATCACTTCTCTACTACCGTGACACCCAGGATTACGTATCACAAGATTATATATCACATGCTTGGACAGAGGAAAAAGAGGTAAATACAGGCTTAGAATGAGTAAGGGAAAACTGTGGTATTTAGAGCCTGAATTAAAACCCTCTAAAGTAATTGGATCAGGAACCTAATCTGCATTAATCTACATCCTGAGGGTGAAGGGACATCAGTACAAAACAAAGACATTAGCAGGGCTAAAGAAGGAAATACCTATGTTCTTCTGTGAAGTACAGCTGGATTGCTATAGTAGCTGCTGAACTACCAGAAGATACCTGATCTGCTCCTAGCCTGATTTTTTTTATAATATAATTCCTAGAATTATCTTCTAGGATCTCCCAGGACTGAGGTAGTCAACCCACAGCACACATGCTCCAAGTAACTTTGGCAGCTGGTGTTTTTAGCATGAGAGCCCTGGGGACCAAGTCAAAGGAGGCACTGGCAATGGGAGTCAGAGCAGCACTTAGGGAGGAGAAGGGGGTCAGGATGGCACTCAGAGAGAAGAAAGAAGTTGGCCGATGTTAGCTCAAGGGTTTGGCCCCATGGGAGCTGCAGGGGTAAGTGCTGCTGAATTTCATGTTGCCATGTCCTAATGGCAACAGGATAGGGCAGTCATGGCTAATTTATTTGAGTGGCATACTTTGGACTTAACTTGTAGCATGTTTGCCGAAAGGTCTGGCCACCACTGTCTTAGAAGATACTATGAACAATGGCATGGCATAACATTTTATGAGGAGCTCCTTTTGGACAAATACTGACTAGAGTTATGTTAGATCTTCTGAGATTCTGAGATTGCCGGTAAGGAGATTATTCCTGGGGAAATAAAAGTACCCCTGGCTGTCCTGCTCTGTCTAGATGAATGACAGGGATCAAGTGAATGATTCAAACATTAATCCAATCTTTGTTTTCCTTTCAGGTGCAAACACTCTTGTCAATAGGGAAGAAACTTTTCCCACACTGTCCACATAAATATCTCATAAAAATCTCAGCAAAATAATAGCACAAGCAACTTAAGCAGTAATAATGTCAAAGAATCAGCACCCAGAACATTAAACCACAATGAGCTTAATTACAATATCTGCCCTGACAGGTTTTTAGGAAGTAGAGGGTAGGGAAGAGTGGCACCTTAGGGTGCCTGTACAAAAGCACGTCAAACAGGCTTTAGTTCAAGCACCCCTGCTGCCATTTTGAAGTGTGGGGATGCTGATACACAAGACACTGTTGTGCTTTAATTGGAGTGGCTCTCGGAGCTGTGCTAATTAAAGTGCTGCCCCCCACACCTGAAGCATGTGTAAAAGTGCCCTTAAAGACTAATTGGTTCAGAAAGGCATGAACAGTTATTGGCAACAGCTTTAACTGGCAAAGCACCTACTTTGTCAGATTCTAGCAATGGAGTGGCAAAAAGTAAAACTTTATAGAAAGGCAAGATACAAAGGAAAGGAAGGCTGATAAGAGCAGTAACCAGGGGGATTGCTTAGATTAATTTATGTTACCTATGAAAGCTCATGCCTCTCTGCACAAGTTAGTCACTAAGGTCTTTGCCATACCTTCTGACTTCAGACTAACTGGGCTTGCCACCTCTTTACTCATAAGACAGATGTATACTAGTTTTGGGGAAACAAAATTCCAATTCCTATTTCCATACAGGAATGAAACGTTTAGAAGAAGTCTCAGTTCACCCGATTCCTACACAGCCTTGTAATGCAGGGCCCAACAAGCTTTTCAAGTGTGGGCTGGAACAATGTGGCTTTAGTTCAGTGCAGGCTTAGTGGCTTCAGTGGCAGGGCAGCAGTGAGGGGGTCTGCATCTGTGCCAGAGCCAGGCATCTGGGAGCTATGCCAGTGCCACTTGTTTCAGCCCCCAACTCCCTGGCTGAGGCATAAGCACAGCCCACAGAGTGTTGAGCTACTCTGGAGTCAGGCAGGTAGAAGCTGCATCTGCACTGCTACTGCTTCTCCCTGCCTCCTTGGCTGCAGCCTGGGCACAGCTGGAAACCATCTAGCCCTGGCTCAGTTCCCCACCAGCTGGAAGCCAGTGAGCAGAGAGCAAGGCCAAGCTCTTCACTGCCCAGCCCCAACATAACCTCATTAGAGACAAAACCCTCTGGCTCTGCAGGCTTGATCCAGTTGCTCCAGATTCAACTGGCAGGTCGTATGTTGCTGACCCCTGTTTTAATGTACCTCTGAAAAATTTGCTCTGGTGTGGATTAACTCCCTTGAAACTGATGGGTTTAGAAAGTAGCACATTAGTTTCCTCTTCCTTAACACACAAGCTCCTCTCAGAGCAGGAGAGAGAGAGAGGGAACATCATTCCTGATGCTACATGCAGTGCACTGTTGGATCAGCCTCGAATGCTGGTTCTGGGACGTGGTCCTGGTCTGGCTTGCAGCTTAGCCCAGTGATCCCCATCCAGCCTGCAGGACTGGATGAGTTTGACGCCCCTGTCCTGCAGCAATGGAATTCCTCACTGGTTCTTTGCAGGTAGAGGTGACTTTGCACTGCCAGAGAGAAGTCATTTGAGAATCTGATCCTATACCATTTAAAGTGATAGTCTGGGCATTTAGGGCTGGACCCAAAGCTCAGTGAAGCTGATGTGAAAATGCCAGCAAATTTTAAGGGAGTTTGGACGAGGTTCCAAATACCCGGATACTGCAGATACTAAAGGAGAGAAACATGTCAGGGTCTGTTACTTTCCTATATCAAACAAGAAGATATTAAGCAGAATCAGAGGTAAATGAATGCTCATACACTAATGAAGCTGTAGGTATGTTTACACCAAGCAGTATGTTTACACTAAAGCAACACTGGTGTATCCTTTAACCAAGATAAAAGTCCAGTGTAGATGTTAGAGCCTGGTGCTTGATATCATGTTCTTAAGTACAAAAACGTAGGTCGAAATGCAAGGCTTCCCCCTTTTCCATTGAACCTTTCCCCAGCAATAACTTCTGAAGAAAACAAATACACCTGAAATCATGAGGAGTCCAAAAGAGTTTCTGAAGTTCTTTAAGAGTTCACGCACCTCTTTCACATAGTTGTTTAATGCTTAGGTTTCCACATTGTAGGCATCAAATCTAATGTATGAAATTCCTTCGGGAGATTTGAGGGGGGGAAAAGCCTTCCATACACTTAAAAGGGTTTGACAGCAGAGTTATATCAGTGGAGTCATAACAGCAAAATCTCTTGTGGAGACGCAGCTTGTACCAGCTAACCACTTCTCCAAAAGGAATTCTGTATAACTGCATGCACAGTAGGTTTTTCGATGGCATACTTACATTGCAGGAAGGTGTCATTTTTTCACACTCCTAAATGTCATAGCTATACTAGCAAAACTTTTAAGGCTAAGCCAAACCAAAGAATCTTTCTTTTGAAAACTAATTCATGTTGCTAAGTAACAAGAACAATACCCTAAGTAACAAGAATGTACTTACAGTACTTATCGCATCATTCACAAAATACCAGATTTTTAAAAGCATGACATTGAATAGTTTAATAAATAATACATCTTACTTTTCTTTTTTTTCCTGTCCATCAGCTCATCAGCAATGGAGCCAAATAAAGTCTTGCCAGACATTCAGTTTCTATTGTCTATTATTTGCCAGATGTTCATATACAACTCTTGCCTTGTCTCTAAGGCAGCTGGGATTCCAAAATAATCTCTCATCCAAGTGGTAACTAGGCCCAGGACTGCTGAACTTCCAAAATTAGGTGAGATCAGTTGCATTCAGTAAGACACAGCCACACAAATCTTACACTTCCTGCATAATAATCATATTGCTATTAGGACGGGATGAAAATTTTCCAAGAATAGAAGTGTCTGCTTTGCATGGAAAAGTTCCATTTTTGGTCAAGAATTTGAATACAGGAAAATAAAATATTCAATCCAAAACTCAAAAGCTTTGGCTGAAACCCAAATATTGAATCATATCAGCATTTCAGAATCAATGTATTTCAGATTTTTCTCCTCAAACTCAACATTTTTTGTGGGAAAGAAATGTTTCAGACCAGCTTTAATTACTCTTGAGTGTTAAGTGACAGCCTAAAACCATATTTCTATCTGCAAGAGGACTTTCTAATAAAAGAATATGACATGTTTTATTATGGGTTTAACTACACCTCTATATATCAACTGTACTTGCAAATATATCTATAGTCAAAATTATACAACCTTCATAGATGGATACAACATCTGTTGCAGTGGTTTCTCAGCCTTGTTTGGCTTGAGGCTCCCCTTGGAAAATGCCAGCTCTGTCTGCACACATTTTTTGACAACAGAAAAACAACAGAGCAATTTTTCCATTGCAAAGAACTCAGGAAGACCACAGCAGGTCAAGACATTTTTAACACGATGGATTCTTTGAAATCTCTGGGTTGCCTGGTTACCTTACAGACTAACTCAATGCGGGATGCATAAGCTTTGATGAGCCTGAGCTCACCTCCTCAGATACTGTGCATCTGAGGAAGTGAGCTGGGGTTCACTGAAGCTTCTGCATTGGTTTTAGCATGGAAGTCTCACCTGCCCTGCCTTCTGTCTGCTCTTGCTTGTGAATCACCTTTGCTCATCTAACATTGCATGGTGCCCATCACACCCTTGCAAGGACCTCAAGGCACCCCAGGATGGACCAGTTGAGAATCACTCATTCCCCATTGGGGCTGGGAATCAGGTTTCCCATTCAAAGGCACTTTTACAGGGGTGAAACTGTGCTGTGCCACTAGGGCCCTCTTGGCACATCATCACAGTGTTGCCAGGTGTACGATAATGATCTTATTTCTACAATAATTTCAACCCTTTGTATGATGTATAATCAATCATAGTAAAAGTGTTCAAAATATACAGTAACTTTTGAGGCAGCTAACTGATGCAGCATATACAAAATGCAAGCCACTCTCGAAGTCTTCACCAACCTTTGGGCTTACTGTCCTGTCAGTACTTCCTTATGAATGCTTGCCTCAAAATAAAGAAATGCTTCAACTTTGATGACCCAGTTCTCACTCATTCACTGGCCACTTATAGGTTGTAGCCGTGTTGGTCTAAGGGCATTGGCAGACAAGGTTCTTTGGGTAGATCCGATATCTTTTATCAGACCAAATAGTTGGAAAAAAATTCTTTGCAAGCTTTCAAAGAAGATTTTTTTTTCCAACTATTTTAGTCGCCAGCGAGTGGGTGAGAACTGGGTCATCGAAATTGAAGCATTTCTTTATTTGGAGGCAAGCAGCCATCTGGAAGTACTGACAGCAAGGCCAAAAGTTGGTTAAGACTCTGAGAGTGGCTTGCGTTTTGCATATGCTGCATCAGTTAGCTGCCTCAAAAATGGTCACTGGGCTTTTGCTCGTAGCTGTGTTGGTCCAAGGACAAGGGCAGGCACAATTCCTCGAGTAGATGTGCTATCTTTTATTAGACCAACTGGACCGCAAAATTTGATACCTGCCTCGTAGCTGGATTTGTGGTCGTAGCCGTGTTGGTCTACGGACATAGGCGGGCAAGGGCTAATGAAAGATGTCCCGTCGACTCAAAGACCCTTGTCCGTCAAAAACGACGGTGCACGTCGCAGGCTTTTACCGTAGCTGCAAGCTTGCCAAGAAGAACTGGTTTCCAACTATTTGAGTGGATCGAATACAAGAGATCGGACTTCTTGTCGTGCCTAGTTACCTGCGGAACGTCTCCGCGCGCCGCAGTTTTGTGCTTCCAGCACGAGCATTTCACAGTTGCGACCCAGCAGCAGGAGGGCCCGGCCCGACCCGGCCCGGGGGTGCTCAGGCAGCTTCCCAACAAGGGGGTTTCCAGCCAAGCCAAGCCAAGCCTCCCTCCGCGCCCCGCGCCGGTGCAGCTGCAAGAGGCGGGTCCCAGAGCTCCTCCCCCCGCGCAGGGCGCAGCTGCGTGTGCCAGGCGCGGCCGCTTTAAGGGGGCGGGGCTCGGCGAGGCCTGCGGAGGCGCTGGCGCGTGAGTATTCCGTCCCCTCGCGCCCTTCGGGGCTCCCTCCTGACCTCGGCGGGGGGTGTTGCTGCCTCGTCCTTGGGGGAGGATGCCCAGGGCGTGGGGAAACTGAGGCACGGAGAGGGCGGGGCCGCCAAAGCTGCCCATAAAAGGGACCCCTCCCCCAACACCCAAGTGGCGGCGAAAGAGCGGGGTGGCTCGGCGCGGCGCGGCGCTCCCGCCCACGGAGAGAGGGTGAGGCAGTGCTGGAGGGCGCTGGAAAGGTTACCCGCGTCTCGGGAGAACTTCCTTTTTCTGCCAAAAGACATCGTGATCTTTCTCTGCACGGGTATTGCTGGCCCCAGCGGATCCCCTCTGCCCACCTCATCCCATCTCTGGCTACCCACACAGCCAGCGCTAACCATGGCGTGAGTGCCTGCTTGTCTTGCCGGGTCGGGCGGCACCTGGGCTGGCCCCTTTTCACCGATTCCTCTTGGTCGCCTCTGCTAGCTCACCCAGTCCCCTCCCTCATCTAGGCTCTTTGAGGTTTTTGGTCTCTGATCCTAAGTTTAGCCTTGGGAGAAATGATCCGTTTTAGCCAAAATGGAGCCATACAGATGATTTCTCCCCCTGGCTGATAGCCCAAACACTTATCTCAACTTCTCTGAAGGCATATATATCTGGGCTGTTTTATCTGTATCTTTGTCCTAACTTTAAGAGCTGCTTAGATTTAACGGTATGGATTCACGCAGGCAGCAGTGCACAATTGAACAGGTAAACAGAAAGACAGTCTTTCATAATACTTGAAACAGGTTTCTCTGTACAACACATGGGCTATGGTACATTAAATCTCATCATTGCTAAACTCAATTTACAGGTGGCTGAAAAGCCAATATGACCCCTCACCTTACTCCAGTAAAGAGATGCTAAAGAACCAATGTCATTTAAAATGTTCATGCATGCTACCCACTGACTGCTTATTCTGAAAATAGTGCTCTGCCTCCAGGGTCCTTTACTGCCTTGCAAAGTAAGACAATCAGTAGGACAGTTGGCTAAGATGGATTGCAAAGCAAAAACAGTGAGGTTAAGGTCAGATTTATATGCTAAATGCCCCCATGAACTATAAATCTCATGGTTTCATAGTAGTTTGGGTCAGAAGGGACCCGAACAGATCATCTAGTTTGACCCCTGCCACTGGCAGGAGCACACACTGGGATCACATGACCCCAGACAGGTGTTCGTCCAACATCTTTTTGAATTTATCCAAGGTAGGAGCGAGGACCACTTCCCTAGGAAGTTGGTTCCAGATCGTAGCCACCCTACAAGTGAAATAGTGCCTGCTAATCTCTAACTTGAACCTATTCTCCAGCAGCTTCTGGCCATTGTTCCTCATCACCCCAGCTGCTGCCAGGGGGAATAGGACCCTCCCTATTTGCTGCTGATCTCCCCTAATGAGTTTGTAGGCAGCCACCAAATCCCCCCTCAGCCTCCGCTTGCTGAGGCTGAACAGGTTCAGGTCCCTCAGCCTCTCTTCATAGGGCCTGCCCTGTTGCCCTCCAACCAAGCGGGTGGCCCTCTGAACCCTCTCAAGGCAGGCCACATCCTTAAAGTGCGGTGCCCAGAACTGGACGCAGAACTTCAACCGAGGCCAAACCAATGTTGCGTAGAGGGGGAGTATCACCTCTCTGGGCCGGCTTGAGATGCATCTTTGGATGCACGACAAGGTGTGGTTGGCTTTGCTGGTTGCGGTCTGGCATTGGCGGCTCGTGTTCATCTTGAAGTCAATAATGACTCCAAGATCCCTTTCTGCCTCTGTGCTCTCAAGGGCAGATCTCCCCAGCTTGTACGTATGCTGTGGATTCCTTCTCCCCAGGAGCAGCACCCTGCATCTGTCTACACTGAAGCCCATCCTATTACCATCCACCCACTTCTGTAGTCTGTCCAAATCTAACTGCAGCCTTCTCTCCCTTTGAGCGTGCCTACCTCTCCCCACATCTTGGTGTCATCTAAATGTTAATTATTATGAACCAGAGTTTATCTTTCTTAAAATATTTTCCCCCTTGGAAATCCTCTAAGGACTTCCTGATTCATTGAAGATATTCCAACTGGAATCCATTTGTGACCTCACTGAAACCAGGGTTAGGGTTTTGTGATCTGGGTGTTTGTGGTATCACTGCATGCATTTCAGCATCTTGGGAGCAAAGGCGGCATCTGGAATTTCCATCAAGTTAAGTCAAACAAACAAAAATGAAAACTTTGAGTTAGAGGAGAACATACACGTTTGTCACTGAAGCTTCACATAGACTTGTTTTTTGTACTCCACAGGTCAGAGGGTATTAAAATGGCTTTGATTCCCTATGATGAAAATGGTGTTTGGGGATTGCAGAAGTTGCATAAATCAGCATCTACTTACCATTTTGCCAACCACACAATTGAAATCAAACAAAACTGGAAACAACTGGGTGTAGCAGCAGTAGTATGGGATGCGGTATGTAAGGCCAATATCTTTTTTGTTTAATTTATGGAGGGGAAAGAAGCAAATGTATGTTTGGAGGTTCACTTTCTAACATTAGCAAAGCTTGACACATTTTTTCTTTTACAGACAAAGGGTTTCCTCAGTTGAAAAATTATTTGTTTTCTAAAACCAAATCTTTTTGAGATGTGTTGTTGGGATCATTAACATTTCTTATTTTACACAATTTCCTGCACTGTTTTTAATCAGTATTTTAGTCCATTGTTTTCAGAATCAGATTGTTTGGGGGGGGTGGAAGGGTTAGAAATAGATGGTCATTTCCATGGTTTGTTCGTTTTAAAGCATACCAGAAATTGTTTTTTTGTAAGAAATGCATTTTGGGGAAAGTGAGAAATTTTGACAATATTTTAATTGATTATATGCTGTAATACTTTGAGAAAAAAATATAATAAACATTGATTTTAAAAAAAAAAAAGGACCTTTTTTGATCTCTGCAAGCAAAACAAGGAACTTTTGAAATGTCACGGTTTTTTCAGAATCTTCTCTAACCCCCCCTCTACACAGGTTTTTTTTCCTAGATTTAGTATTACAGAAATTAGCTTAACCTATTTAATAAACATGAGGGCTGGAAGGGACCTCGGAAGATCATTGAGTCCAGCCCCCTGCCCAAAGGGCAGGAAGTCAGCTGGGATCATAGGATCCCAGTAAGATAAGCATCCAATTTGCTCTTGAAAGTGTTGAATGTAGGTGCTTGAACCACCTCTGATGGCAGGCTGTTCTAGACCTTGGGGGCTTGGACAGTAAAGAAATTCTTCCTTATGTCTGTCAAAGATCAAAGTCTTTGATTTCAGATGCCAATGGCCAAAAGGTCAGATGGCAAAAGGTCAGAGGCTAACGCAACAAACTCTGTAATTGTAGTCTCACACTATTATTTTTTAGTTTGTAACAGTGCCGCATATACACACCCCTATCTGTGCCTCATTTCAAATCGCTTGAGCTTCTCATACGAGAGAGAGAAACTGACCTCGACAGCCCAGCACGAAAGATAAAGTACCTGTAGTAATGAGATTAGCTGACTTTAGTGAAGTTGTAAAATTAATTAAATATACTATGTGCGCCATCCTGTGACCAAACAGAACCAGTACCACCCAAGTAAGAATAACCCCCCTCTTTTTATGAAACCTGAGCAAACAAAGAGAGCACAAGTGCCAACTCATTAATTATTTATTATTAGTGTATGGTAATTGGTCACCTTTGCCCAGTATAACTTTGAAAGAACTTCTGCCCAAAGCAGAGAACAGAGAACTGTGTATAAACTCAAGAAGAACAGATCGTGCACAACGAATGTTATCTATCTGCCTTCGTATTTTTTCTTTTCTTTTTTTCTGGCGTATCCCTGTCTTGCCGGCCCGTCTATCTCTCTATCTCTGGTGTTATCTTTCTTATCAAGAGCTCCCGGTAATCTGCAGACTGCAACGGCTTATGTGAATCGCTCGGAATCTGTAACAAGCAACTCTCTTACCCACCCTGTAAATGCTGGGTAACATGATATCTGCATGCTGTAACTGAATAAATCAACTCCTCTGCCTATGCTGCAGCACATCAGTAGCGTAAGTAAAATAAACCTTTTCTGTGTAACCACGACGCTGTGTTTAAATCATACTGACTCCTGCTCACCGTTATCACCCACCTGCCCGGTCATAAATCCCCCCGACCCAGGCTCGCAGGTCAAAGGTGCACCGGCATTAGGGGCACGACAATGTCCAGCCTGAAACGGTTTCGCAGTAGCTTATGACCATTTGACTTCATCATCCCTTGGGGCACTCTGGTGAACAAACGTTCCCCCAGATCCTGGTGGTCACCCCTGATAAACTTTTAGGTGGCCATCAGGTCACCCCTGAGCCTGCGCTTTTCCAGGCTAAAGAGCCCCATGGCTCTCAGCCTGTTGCTGTAAGGTGTGCTCTCCTGACCTCTGATCATGCGCGTGGCTCCTTTCTGGACTCTCAAGCTTCTCCACATCCTTTTTGAATTGTGGAGCCCAAAACTGGGTGCAGTACTCCAGCTGCAGCCTCACCGAGGCCGAGTACAAGGGGAGAATGATGTCCCGGGATTTGCTTGAGAAGCATCTATGGATGCAAGCCAGCATTTTGGTTGCTTTACTAGCCGCAGCAT
>NW_017728949.1:7039164-7075421 GCF_001723895.1 Crocodylus porosus | reverse complement strand
GAGTTCAGTTGCAGCCTTGGCTTTCCTGGTTTGCTCCCTGCAGGACCGGACCAGTGCAGAATAATCCTCCTTGGAAGTGAATCCCGTCCTCCACATACAAAGCATTTTTCATCTTCAAGGCACTGTACAGCCACAGCACCATGATTAAGGGTGGAAGTAGTCCCATTTTACAAACAGGGAACCTGAAGCAAAATGTTTTGTACGACTTATCCATGACTGGAGATGGGTGGACTCAGTGGCAGAACTTGTTCCTGGGTCCTTTTGGTCTGCCCATTACTTTGTGTTTCTGTATCTGGTCATAAATAACGTTTAATTATTTGTATTAACTACTGCATATCTTTTAATACACTTGTCAGTTGTCCTAAGGCAAAATTAAATGGTAAGAACATCCACTATAGAAAATTCAGCTACTTCCTAAGTGATGATTTGGTTTTGGAAGACTTTACTGTTGCTTATGTTGGATGTAATCTATACTTGTAGAAATGCTCTCATCTCAGTACAGTCAACTGCTTCACTCTCACTCATATATTTTATGGAAGAGAGCATGCACCAAGATTAAATCTAAATCTTTTCAATAGTCATAAACATATTTATAAGAACTTAATTTACTTTTCAACAGTTCTGCAATTTTGCATTCATTTTAGGATCCTCATTGCATGACCAGAACCCCAGCTTTTCCTCTCTTCATGCTACAGTATTTTTTGTTTTATATTATATGATGGTTTCTTTCTTTATGAAATCCAAGCCTTCACTTTAACCTGCTTTTTCTTCTCCTACAGTGCAGGAAACAGTCCTCACTGCTTCCTGTCAGGTTTTTTATAGAGTTGCTGGCAAAGAATAGCTGTATACTTGAGGTGCCTGATTGTCCATACCCTTCCTGCAACCTTCTCTACTGGTATATATCAGAAATACTACAATTTAAAAGTCCCATTTTTAATTAATCATTGTGTTTCCTGGCTTAGGCTGTAGTCCTGTGTTCTTATCTGGAGACAGGAGCTATGGATCTCCAAGAGCGCTCAGTGATTGAGCTAGGAGCAGGGACTGGATTAGTGGGAATAGTGGCCACACTCTTGGGTAAGTTCTCTAAGAAACTGGTGCTGCAGCTAGATTCACACATTTAGGTCACATGGTTGTTATGAAGGTTAACACAGAGTCTGTGTGACACTTACTGTGACACCTTCCCTCTGAGTCATCTCCCTTTCTTGTTAATCTTTGGAGCCTACCGCATCATTTATTGTGGGGATGGTGCCAGAGCAGATTTGTTCATATCAGAATCCTCTTATGCTGACTATAGTTACCATGGTAGTCAGCTCAGTGGTATTAAGTTCAGTAGCTATTCTCCCTCAAGGGAATAAATACTGTGCTTATGTCACTCAGATGTATTAATACATGGTACTGCCACAGTGCTTGGAAAAGGTATCCCAGCATGTGTTGCATAAGCATGATTAATTCTGTTCTACAGGCAGGGAAACCAAGGCCCAGAGAGACTAAATAATGGGCCCAAGGTCTGACAATGAGTTGGTGGCGAGGCCAGGAATAGAACATAAGTGTTCTAGCTCAGTCAGCTGTCCTGTGTGCTTTGCTTTGCTCTGCTCTTCTCTGTTGCTTCCCCTATTTGGGGATGTGCATAATGAGCCCCTGCAGTTTTAAATCACCACTGGTATTGGTAATAAATCTGTATCTCAGAGCTTTGCGTTTGTTTTCTCTCTGTCTTCATCAGTCATCTCAACGTTTATTTAGACACCCCAGATTTATCCCACAGTAAAAGAATAAGATACGATGCTTCATGGTGTTTGAGCCACCACTTCAGAATTTACAGTACATTTGTGAATGCTCAGCCTCATTAGTATTAGTTTGATTTTCAGTTTAAAAGAAATCTGCATTTGAGTGCTTTAAAGTTAGCTCCTTAATAGCCAACATTAGCTGAGAAATGTCTATGTTTTAATTATGTTGAATGCTTTGTGCATTAACAGGACTTGATATCTTCCTCACCTGTCATACTCTTTTTTGTTATTATTATTACCTGTGGCCTTCAAGTCAGATGCTACAAGTAGATCCATACAGGAAGGCTTGATGGAAGCTGTTGGCTGGGATTTTCTGGGGCTGCTGAAATCAGTAGTAAAACTCCTATTGACTTAACTGGGAGTATCATAGAATCAAAGCAAATTAGGGTTGGAAGGAACCTCAGAAGATCATCTAGTTCAACCCCCTGGTCAAAGCAGGACCGTCCCCAACTATATCACCCTGGCCAAAGCTTTTTCTACCCAGGTCTTAAAAATTTCTAGGGATAGAGATTCCATAACCTATCTGGGTAACTTGTTTCAGTCCTTTACTACCCACCTAGTAAGACAGTTTTTCCCTAATATCCAACCTAAACTTCCCTTGCTGCAACTTGGGACCATTGCTCCTTGTTCTGTTATTTGTCACCACTGAGAACAGTCCAGCTCCATCCTCTTTGGAACCCCCCTTCACGTAGTTGAAGGTGGTTATTAAAATCCTCCCTCAGTCTTCTTTAGACTAAATAACCCCACTTCCCTCAGCCTTTCCTGAGTCATGTTCCCCAGCCCCCTAACCATTTTCAGGGGCTGGAGAACATGACTTATGAGGTGAGGTGGAGTAGAGGTAGGCCAACAAAGTGCCAGTTCATACCAGCTAGGGATCTACTCTGCTGGGCAGAATTGACCTAATGATTGCACTGGAGTCAGCAGATCTGTGACAATTTACATTGGCTGAGAATCTGTGTTAACTAGCAACTATACACTACTTAGATGGCACATGCTGCTGTGTTGTGTCTAAACTTGTGTTGCCAACTCTCACACAGATGTAGCCTCACTGAGCTGAACTCAAATTTACCTTTTGCACCTTGCTATTTAAATACAGGTTAAGGCATGACTACATTTAAAAGTAGCTGTACATTTTAATAACAGTCACAGGAGTAAGTGACAGGCTCTATTTAAAAGAGATTTTAAAAATTTGAACAAATATTTTAGGTAAAATAGCAGAGTCATTAACATACTTTAAAAATAATATCCATGGAGAAAGCTCTTCAGCGTCCATCTGCTTTGCCTGGATCTCTGTTGCTAATTTGCGTAATCAAATACCACATCAAGGCAGAAATTGAATCTGAGGGGACTATTTTTGTAATAATCTCTAATTTATTCTGCCTGTAGCTGCCTGTTGGAAAGGCAGAAGGCAACTTTTCTTTTTCTTTAAATAATTGTTTTCTTTAAAAAAAAGTTATTTGAGTAATTCTATCTTAACATGGAAATGAAATTATTTCAAGTGTCTCTTTCTTTTTAAAATCAAGTAGCTTAGTTTAGTAAATTTTTAATTTTGTTTGGTAATATTTTTAATTCTTAGTGGGAACTGAAGAGCTTGCTTTGCTTAAAATGTACCCTGGAAGTCATATTGATGGATGTTGATTATTTTGTCTTGAGACGTATGCTTTTTGTGTCATAGGTGCTCATGTCACCATCACAGACAGGGCAGTAGCCCTGGAATTTCTTGAGTCAAACATTCAGGCTAACTTACCCTCTGAACACCAGTCAAGAGCTGTGGTAAAGGAACTGACTTGGGGAAGAAACTTGGAGAATTTCTCTCCAGGAAAATTTGACTTTATCTTGGGTGCAGATATCATTTATCTGGAAGAAACGTTTGTGGATCTGCTTGAGACACTAGAACATCTTTGCTCAGAACACACCACGATTCTGCTTTCATGCCGGATTCGTTATGAACGGGATCAGAATTTCCTGAAGATGCTGAAGGGACATTTCTCTGTACATGAGGTCCACCATGACCCTAGTAAAGATGTACATATATTCAAAGCACAGAAAAGTTTTCATAAAGAAGACCTTTGACTGTGTATGTTAGTATTAGAATCAAACAGTAGCTGGTGTCCAGCTACCATTATTTCTATTTGTACCAAAAAGCATAATTTTAAAAGTATCTAGCTAGCTTCATGTACCACAATGTACTGCACCTATCTGCTGGCATACCTGACCATCCCTGTAGTCTGGGTAAGTATACTTTCACACTTTTCACTGTTATCAAAATTCAAAAAGGTAATTCTTAGAGCTGGTTTAAAATTTTTAACTGGAAAATATCTCCAAGCAAAAATGAGATGTAGTTGAAAACATGTTTTGCAGGAATAGCTTTGATTTTTGTTGTTGTTGTTGTTTTGTTCATGTAACTTTTGGTACCTGTAAATTAAATAATGATTATTCTCAGGTTTGCTTTGTTTCTCTTTTTTTCTCCCCCCTTTTTTTTTTTTTTTTGAATGTTGAGGTGCTTCCTTGAACATTTTTTTTCTTTTCTCCTTTGCAGCTTTTCCAAGTAGAAAGGAATGGACATGTGACTAGCTCTCCCAAGCTGACAGCTGCAGTAGTTGCTACTACAGTACTTTCCCACTAGATGTGAGAACTAGTTTGCACTGAGCAAACTCAGGAATAAAACTGACTGTTGGAGTGCATCCAGGCATGCGTGTGCACACCTTTCCACATTTCACTTAGTAACTTTCCCATGTAAAATTACTACATATTTTTCAAGGAGTACTTTCCAGTTCACCTTGAACAGAGTAACTCACTGGGCACATCTGCCTGAGATGTTTACTGCAGAGCTGCCTAATTGGCTCCAAAGTAAAGATCTCTGTGTCTAGACGTGTGGCCCTATTAGGCAGCAGGCAACAATAAATTTTGCAACAGGGAAGTACTTGTAAAAACATACTAACCTGCTGCAGAGTTTTTACTCCACAGTAACACATGTAGATGCTGAGGCACCTGGCTGGGGCACAAGGGTGCTTCCGTGTAGGGGCTGATTACTGACTAGCCATGCACTGAGGCACCTTTGTGCCCCAGCCAGCCCCTCCGCAGCATGCTGAGTTGGGCATGAGCAGGCCTAGGCTGGTAGGCTGACCCCTGGGGCTCCCTGCCAGCCGGGGCTGCTCTGGCTCAGTGTGCTGCGGTCCTGGGCAAATGTTCAAATGTTGCATCTGGGAGCAATAAACTCTGGCATGATAAACACTGGAATTGATTGCTGCACCTTAATTGCATGTAGACGTGCCCACTGTGTAGCAGAGCTTCATGTTGTGTGTCTGTTCCACTTTTACTGTATTAAATCAATTTACCACTGAGTAAACATATCATGTCTGCACCATTAACAGGTGCAGTTACAGGAAGTTATTATTCTAACTTGCAGAGGGCCAGGTCATCTTTGTCTTAAAGTGCAATCAGTTTAACACACTGATCTTGCAGACTCATGCACATACTTAACTTTATGCATTTTTGTGAGTAGTTCCACTGCATTCAGTGGAATTACTCAGACTGTGTGGAGTGAAGTTTACATGCACGAGTCTTCACAGTGTTGGGATCTAAAAAACCCCAAGTCGTCAAGTTAACACAGAATTTCTTAGCTTTCTTAGACATTAGGCCTGGAAGGGACCTCATGAGATCATCGGGTCCAGCCCCCTGCCGAAGGGGCAGGAAGTCAGCAGGAGTCAGATCACCCCAGCAAGATAAGCATCCAAGCATTTCTTAAAGAGATCCAGAGTAGTATCGTTCTTAAAGATATCCATAGTAGGTGCTTGCACCACTTCTGGGGGAGTCTATTCCAGATCCTGGAGACATGGACTGTAAAAAATGTTTTCCTTATGTCCAGTCTAAAATAGTCTTCCAGCAGTTTATGACCATTAGATCTTGTCTTCCCTTGAGGTACCCTGGTGAACAGACATTGTCCCGGTTCCTGGTGTGCACCCCTTATATACTTATAGGCTATCACCAAGTCACCCCTGAGCCTTTGCTTCTCCAGGCTGAAGAGTCCCATGTCTGTCAGCCTCTCCTCATAAGGCCTGTTCTTTTGACCTCTAATCATGCATGTGGCTCTCTGGACTCTCAAGCTTCTCCACATCCTTCCTAAAGCGGGAGGACGACTTCTTGGGTCTTGCTTGAGATGCATCAGTAGATGCAAGATAGAGTTTTATTTGCTTTGCCAGCTGCAGCTTCACATTGGTAGCGCATGTTCATCTTGCGGTCAGTCATGACCTCCAAGTCTCTTTTAGGTTGTAGTGCTAGTGAGTGTAGCACTGCTGAGCCTATAAGTATGAAATGGGGTTTTTTTCCTGAGGTGGAGCACCTTGCATTTCTCCATGTTGAATGTTATCAGGTTTTGATCCACCTTGTGAGCCTGTTCAGGTTGGCCTGAATTGCCAGCCTATCTTTTAGAGTGACCACACTTCCCCATAATTTGGTGTTATCCACAAGCTTAGTCAGTCTGCTTCTGACACCTGAATCCGGATCATTTATGAATACAGGCAGTCCTCAGACTTACGACACAATTGGTTCCTGAAAACCGCATCTAAAGTTAAAAAGGTTGCAACTTAGAACCAATTTTCTCATAAGAAACAATGTTATAAATCGGGGATTGGTTCCTGAATCCTATTTTCACTAAAAATACCACAGAATGTTGTACTCGATCAATTATAGATGAGTAATATAGCTACATTAATGTATTTATATTGTAAATAGCAAGAATGTTGATTTGGAAGGACTTCTTTGAGGTGACTTTGCTGGATTTTTTGAAAGGTTCTTGGTTGGACTTTTTGAAGGGTTCTTGGCTGGAGTCTTCCCAGGAGTCTTGGCTGCAGGTTTTTCTGGAGTCTTGCTTGCTTTCTTAAAGAAAGTGTCCAAGGAAGTTTGGACAGATGTTCTCCAGGGAGATGGGTGACACAGTGAACTTGTTTGCTGACATGGTGTCGCGTCAGATCAAGCGTTGTAAAGTCAAAACTGACATAAAGTTGAAACAGGGTGTCAATTTATAAATGTTGTAAGTGCGAAACATTGTAACTCAGAATGCTGTAAGCTGAGGACTACCTGTATATTAAAGAGTATCGGTCCAAGTACTGAGCTCTGGGGAACACCACTGGTCACCATGTGCCATGTTGATTCAGTTCGATCAACTATCACTCTCTGGATCTGACCACAGAGCGAGTTCCTAAGCCATCAGACCATGAGGTTGTCGAGGCTGCAGTTCCGCAATTTTACCATGAGGACATCATGGGAGACCGAGTCAAAGGCATTGTCTAAATATATGACATCAACCTCTTCTTCTTTGTCCGGGTGATCCATCACCTGGTCATAGAAGGAAATGAGGTTGGTGGGGCAAGGCCTACCTGCAACGGAGCCACATTAGCTATCTCTCAGAATGTTGCCTTGTGTTAGCCTGTTGTTAATGGTTTCTTTGATGATTTTTTCCAAGATCTTTCCAGGGAATGAGGTCAACTTGCTTGCCTTGTAGTTCCCTGGATCTTCCTTCCTATCCTTCTTGAAGATAGGCACCACATTAGCTCTCTTCCAGTCTTCAGGAACCTCTCCTGAGCTCCACAAGTTCTCCTTGCCATTGGCTATGCTATGATGTCAGCCAACTCTTTTAGCACTCTTGGGTGCATACCGTCTGGGCCAACTGACTTGTGGATTTGCAGCCTCTTAAGCTGTTCCCTCACAAGATCTTTGCCAGTTATAGGCATATTAGTCAATTGCCCATCAAGAATGACAAGGAGGGGGGGTGGGGACAGAGGCCAGTTTCCAGCCCCACCATGCTTCAGATCTGGACCTGCTCCCCTGTCCCTCTTTGAGTCTGGGCCTGTTCAACCCCACCCCCTCCTTGGGTCTATTCTCCCCCTCCCCCCACTTCAGTTCAGGCGCCACTTCCCCACCCCCACGCTCTGGGACTGCCCAGCCCATGTCCACCTGCCTCCCCTCCCCGCTCCTCTCCCACCCTCCCAGATGCTGGCAGAGCCCAGTGGCGGAAGCAGTGGGGCACCATCACCATGCCTCTCCCTCCCCCTCCAGCTCCCGTCCATTTCTATCCCCTCCTGCTGGCTTTTGTTAGGGCTTGACGGTGGTGGGATGGTGGCAGTGCACTCCCCACAGTCGTGATGGGCAAGGACAGAGTCCAGCCCCACCTCCGCTTCTTGTCCGGTCAGGGAAGGAGGGGAATGGGCCTGCTCCCCCCACCTCACTCCTGCCACTTCGGGACCGCTCCCTACCCACCAGGCTGTTGTTGGAGCACAGCAGCAGCGGGGCACTGCCACCATACCCCACCCTCTTCCTCTCCTATCTCCCTCCCCATACCTGTTGGGGCCCGACAGGTCCACATCCCCCCAAGTCTGGCCCCACCCTGACTTCTCATCCAGTTGGGAGGAGGGGAAATGGGCCCCCTCCCCCACTGCCTGCAGGGCTGGGGCAGGCCAACTGTGCTCCCTACCCCTCCCCAACACGGCAGCACTCCACCATGCCATCTCCTGTCCGCTCTTGAAGCACTCTGGTTGTTTCAGTCAGCCAATCAGAGTACTAATCAAGTGTTACGAACAGACAGACAGACAAAGGCTTTTATAATATTAGAACAGAACAATCACCCTTACCCTGGTAGTCCTGTGTCCTGTCAGGCAGGGTGATCCCCTTGGGCTGGTGGAAAACTGATACAAAGTAATTGTCGAGGAGATTAGTTTTTTCCTGGGTGTTGGTTGTCAGCTCCCCCATTTGGTTCACCAAGGGTCTGACATTGCCCTTGTTTGGTTTTTTTTTTTGGTCAACTTCCCACGTGTTTGAAGAACTTTTTATTGTCCTTGATTCCCATATCTAATTTGAGTTCAGTTTCAGCCTTGGCTTTTCTGATCCACTCCTTACAGGTGTGGGGCAGTGCTGCATAATCCTTAGTGGTGGTTCCCAACTTCCAATCCTTATAAGCTTCTCTTTCAGATTCAGGAGGTCTGTTAGTTCCCTACTGAGCCAGTCCTTATCTATGTTTCCTACAGGCTGGAATGGACTTCCCTTGTGGTTTTAGGATCATGTCCTTAAGGACTAACCACTCATTGTGGACTCTCCTCCCTGTCAGATCATGGTCTCTCAGGGCCTCAACAACCAACCTCCTGAGCTTGTGAAAGTCCACTTTCCTGAAGTCATGGAGTTCTGCATTGTTGACTGATTTGCCAGCTTTGTGATAGATAGAGAAAGTGATCAACTCGTGATCACTGTCACCAAGATTCCCTTCGATCCTCAGGTTGCTGACTAGATCATCCCCTTTGGCCAATTCAGAAGCCTCTTGTCGGCCCGTAGACTTCTTCAGCCAAATGGAGCTTGTCAATGCAAGTGAGGAAGCTTCGCAACCGATCATATTTGGCTGAATGCTCTTCCCATGAGATGTCAGGGTGGTTGAAGTCACCCATGATGACCATGCACTGAAATCGTGCAGCCTCTGCCAGTTCCCTAGTAAATTTGCGGTCAAGCTCTTCCTCCTGGTTAGGAAGTCTGTAACAGACTCCTACAGTTATATCCCCTTCACCATGTTCTCCTCATATTCTAACCCAGAGGGTCTCAAGTCACCCTCCTTGAGTGCCAATTTCTGTTTGTAGGGAAGTGTACCGCTCCTTCACAATTTAATTGGAAAGAAATGGTGGGAGAGGGAGAGAACCAAACAGGAAATAGAAAAGGTGACAAAGAGAAAAAAGGAGAAAAGCATAGGTGAGAAACCAAAAGCATTCAAATATGTAACTAGGAACAGCTGTTATTTGTGAAACAAAAGGTACACAAATGGTTTATAACAGTGGTGCACACACTATGGCTTGCGGGCTGGATCCTAGTCTGTAAATTGATTGGATCCAGCAAGGGAGATCCCATATGCCCCTTCTGCTCTATGTTGCCGACCTCCCTTCACCCCGTGCAACCCTCCCTGCTCTCTCCTTCCCTAGGGCAGGTGCTGCTTACCCACAGGTGCACTTATTTCCCTCCCCACCCTTCCCTCAGTCTGACATTGGCAGCCACCTCACTCTCCCCTCTCTCCTCCTCCCTACCAGAGGGGAATCAGGGTGCAGCTAGGTCACAAGCACTGGGCCCAGTCCTCTAAAGCAGTGTTTCTCAACTCATGGGTTGCAAGAACATACAAAGGAGTCATGAACAAACTTTAAAAGTGGATTCTTCTTTAAAAGGATTAAAACATGGGAAACTGGCTTTTCCCTTGTGGGCTGGCAGAGTTCCACACCACACATTTGAGGCCTGCATCCTGGGGGTGAGGGACAGGTTGGGAGTGAGGGGCACTGGGTTGGGACTCGCCATTGATATTTACAAATGGATCCTAGTACAAAAAAGGTTGAGAAATGCTGCTCTGAAGGTTGAGCTCCACTGGTTTATAAGATTAGTATTATTTGTCTTAATTGAAAGTCTTTCTATTGCTGGAGTTCAAGATAGAATTTGAAATGCATGTTCATCTTTAAGGAGGTGGACTAAGTCGACTTAACCGTATGCTTTATGTTTTCCTGGGTCAAAAATCAGTCGGGACCACATTTCTTAGCACCAGGGATTCCATGTCAGTCCTGTTAGTTAAAAGTTCCCATGAAGCGCTGGAGAAGAAATCACCCTGTAGGCACTATTCTGTGGCTCTGTTCTTTGGTGTATTGGTGCAGTTACCTCAACAGGCCACATGATGCCACTAAAGTTGTAAACACATAGTTTAAAGACAACTAGCATCCAGAAAACAAGGGTTAATTCCATTTGGAGGAAGGGGAAATTTTTATCAAATAATATCCTCTGAACTAAATCCATAACTTAACACAAAATGCAATTTATTCTATAAATAAATGTTTGGATCAGTGAAACAGAGTTAGGAAATTATAGAACAAACAATAATAATAATGGCTCTGGGCCATCTTCTCAAGCCTAGCTTTCAGTTAGCTCCCCCTTGGCCCCATTCTTGTTGCCTTCCATCCTTACTCTTCTTGCACTTACGGCCTTTGGTTACCGTGCATTTGTTTTTTCTTTTACGGCTCTATCTGCAGAGTTAAATGATTAACTTTAGGCTGGGACTTAAAACCTTGAATCTTCTGAAACTAGGTGCTGGCAGGTGAATGCCCTTTCCTGAACAGTTGAGAAGGGAATGCTACCCCTCTCCATTTTGGCTAGAACACTCATTCGGTATATACACACTGTAAACACATTCAGATACTCAGGTTCAATTCTCTCCCCCTTTGATTTATTTTTAAGCCCATGTCTCCCAGCTCCTAGAAGAATATCCCAATGAGGGTACAGTGGCTGGTTGGAGCTTGGTGAGTCTCTTGTGTTAAAACCTTTCCACTTTACCTGAAAAATTAAGTATTAGTTGCACTAAGGATTTGAATCTGACTCTCCAACTTCCCAGCTCAGCATCCCGACAACTGGTCCTCTCTCTCATCCAATAAATATTTAATATGACCTGTAACAGCTTCAGTAGCAGGGGTGGTGATAGATCAACTCTTAATACTTCATAGGTTCATATAACCAGGCATTCTCCTAGGAGATGGGAGAGCTGGGTTCAAATCCAATCAAGTAGAGAAGACTTGATTTCAAATCTCCAAACTCCCCAGCAAGTACTGTAACCACCAACAGCACCTCTCTTCCTTGGCTTTGAGTGAACTAGACTGAGCCCACTAGGCAAATTGGGGCAGTGCCTACTTTGTGTATCCCACTGATCAAACGCTGGGTGGTCCTACACATGGCCAACAGCAGGAGTTTAGGCTCATCTAGGGGGAAGGCAGGGATTTACAGGATCTGCATTTTGGTACTTACGTTCCTATGTCTCCCTTAGAAAAACTAATTCTCTGGTCCAGTTAAACACAAGTGAAAAACTGATCTGGCAGGAACAACTTACAGAGTAGTGAATAAGTACCATGGTCACGTGTGAACAGTTCTGTTCTACTGCACCCAACTTGCTTCCTGCTGGGACACAACAAATCTTTTCATAAGGGGCCTGATTCTCCATTTGCTTTCAGCTTGTGCAGTCATTTTCATGACAAAGGGAACATAAAATGCTATCTTTTTGATCTGGCAGCACCACTTGCTTCATACTGATCTGCACACAGTACAAGAAAATAAAGGATCAAGCCCCAGAAATTGAATTACTGCCAATAGAAGATGCAGCTGATCTGTGTTTAAACTCCTGAGGGCACTGGTGGATCTAGTATGAACAGCATCAGAACTGCCATCCTGTCTTATTTGCCTTGTACTCACCAAAGAAAGAGGACAAATTGCCCACCCTGATCTCATTTGGCTAAGTTTAGCTTGGCTGGTTGTGTCTCAGCATACTGCACTTTGGGGAAAGTACAGATGGCTTACATATACACTATCCTTTTAAGTACAACTTGGGCTCAGCTGCTTTTCAGCACTTATTAAAAAGACCCTAATACAGAAGGCAACTTTCATCATCAGCCTTGGGGAATTCATATCATCACTCAGTTCCCCCAGGCTTTTAAAGTAGAGCTAAGATCAGACACACGCCCTTGGGGAAAGGAAATGATTCAAAACCAGATAGGAAGCTTCTCCCCTCCTGACATCAAAATAAGTTTCCCAGGAGAAGCGGGGGCAGTATATTGGCGTCATCACCAGTACAGACTACTCTTGACACTCAGTGTATGAACATGTATTCAGCTTGCCATCTGTTGGTTGAGAAGAAATTATGTTGTAGAGCTCCTCATGCTGCCATGCCTAGTCAAATATTACTTACTGTTTTTTTCTCCTCTCCTGCTTGGATGTACACGTTGAAATTACTTGGGTACCATCCCTGCAGGATGTTTACAAGGAAGTTGTTGTGGTTGAATTCCCTCATATTTAAATTGAATGAGCAAGGTGATAGAAGCCATTAAGAACATTCATCTGTACAGATATTTTTTCTTTACTTTTCAGATCTTCCTTCTGACCAGAAGGAAATTAAAAAGGACCAGTAACACTGACTAAAAATTAAACAACCATAGATTCATACATACCTCATTTTTCTAAATCTTTGTTATAGAATAATCACAGTCTCAGACGGCCACATCTGAAGTTGTTTCCTCAAATTATTTTTCTTAAATGATAGTATTCTAGCCTCAATTTTTTTCTGATGCATAGAAAAGTAAGTATTTTGTCAGGAAACAATTCCCCAAATTTGAAGGATTTTTTCTTTTTTTTTTTTTAATTGTCCCCCCGTTACTCCCAAATAATTGTACAAATCTCCAACAAACCTACAGCCAGTTAAGGCTTGTGACTGGAACAGTAGTACTTAAAGTATACAGGCAGTGCTACCAAAAAAGATCTGCACAAAATTGAAGCCTTTCTCAGATATATTCCTTGAGTATGTAATCAGTTGCAGCTGATTTCAGTTACAAGGTATTTTGCCTGGTTTTTGTTAGCCTTGCTGATCCCTCAGAGCTTAAAGGGTAGCAGTGGAGTCCATTTCCTCTTGTACATCATCACCACCACGATTACTTTCAAAGTCAGTGGTTCTCAACCTTTTTAGATTCAAGCCACCCCTGGGAAAATGCCAGCTCTGTGCTTTCACATTTTTCTTAACTATGGAAAGAGAATAGAGTGATTCTTCTGTTGCAAAGAAATCAGAAAGATCATAACAGATCAGAATGTACTGGACACTATGGGCTCTTCTACGCAAGCAGATTCATCAAGTTTGCTGAAGCACAGAAATAAACATGCTCCAGCAGACTCCAGCAACACATGTATCAGCCTCCCTGCACTGAGCACTTTCAACTAAAGCTTGTTCGATGAACTTTAGTTCAAAGTGCCATGCTGCCTTTTTTCCATCAACGGGGACACCGACACGTGACGTATGGGTATTTTTAGTTAGCATGACTAATTAAAAACACACCCCCACACCTCCCGGAGCACGTATAAAAATACCCTAAGGATTCCTAAGGAATCTTTGGGTTTACCTTGTGAATTATGTGTCGGTGTTTGTATACCTAATACTAATGATAATGATACTAATATTGTGTGGCACCCTTAAAAGGCAACCTGGTTGAGAATCACTGCCCTAAGAAAGGGGTGGGCAAAAAGCCTGCAGGCCAGATTAGGCCTGTAGCAGGTCCCTCAGTCCCACCTGGCCTATGGTGCGTCCCACCATCCCCAGGCACACAGCAGGGCTGGGGCAGCTCTGCAGCTGGGGTGCATTTCTAGGTGGTGGTTGCTCCTTCCAGCTGCCACTGCACTGGCCCTAGCCCCATTGTACTGGCAAGGATCCACATGCACCGCCCTAACCCTGGCCCACCATGCACCTGCCCCCGACTCACACTGGCCAGAGTGGACCAGTTGGAACCTGTGTGCACAGCCTCAACCCTGGCCCACCCTCGCTGCGGACTCACCCACCCATGCTGAGTAACAGCAGCAGTGGCGGTGGCCAGGCAGGAGCTGCTGCTAGGCATGGGGGAAAAGTGGCTGCCTCTTTCACCAAGCACAGGCTCCAGGCAGCAAGAAAGGCCCAGCAGCAGGGAGAGAGAAGGCAGATGCTTATCCCCCATTCCTAGCAGCAGCTTCTGCTCAGCCACTGCTGCTGCTCAGCGTGGGTGGGTGAGTCCAGAGCAGGTGCAGGGTGGGTTGTGGTCAGGGCCGTGTGCACAGGTGCCAGCTGGTCTGGAGCAGGGTCAGGGCTAGGACTGTGCTTTCAGCTGCTGCTGGACACTGGTGGTAGCAGGGAGGAGCCACAGGGCATATGGGCTCTGGGCTGGTGGGGGGGAGTGGTGGGGTGCTGACCAGGCCACAACAGCTCCCCAGAACTGCCTATGTGGCTTGCCGCCCCTGTTCTAAGGTCTAGCCCATTATACTTGAAGCACTTCAAGGCAACATATATATACCTAATGATACTAATATTGGTATACTTGCCTTGAAGTGCTTCAAGTGTAATATATATTAAAGGTTGTTTGGGACAAATTGTTGTCAGGGACACCTACACCCACACCCACACACACCCACACCCACAGGATATGTAGGTGTCCCTAACAACAATTTGTCCCAAACAACCTTTAATTAAAGATGATGATTTACAAAAAAAGATAGACACTCAATTTGCAGATCCCAGGTTGAATGTAACAAAAATCCTACCCCCGGTTCTATACTGAATATCTTTTGATCTGGATACCGCTAAGAAATTACAGAAATGCAGTTCTACATAGAGAGGGTGTTAAGAAAACTGTTTTTGCTTTTTAAGTTAAATAATATAGCATTGAGTTGCAACAGCAAACAGTGATCAGCCAAAAAAAAAAAAAGCATGAGTGAACACAGATACTATAAAAGTCTCCTGAAGGAACAATAGGCGTGGTCTTGGCCTTGCTTGGAGCTTCAGGAGTGTTGGTAGAGGAAAAAAGAAACCACAAAGGTAACCTGCTGAAGTACAAAAGTTGTAAATAAAAGTAAGTACCAAGGGAAAGCAGATAGAAGTTAATGCATGCTTAAGAATAATTTTTTTAAGCAATCAATCCTATTTAGCAGTTAACACTTTTAAGAGGAAAAGGGAGAAAACAGGCATGTGTCCATTTTATTTTATTACATTTCTATTTTAAAAGCTTTGGATATTTGACATTAAAGTTAGGCATGAAAAAAGACCCGACATTTTCATCTTTCAGGTGTAAATAAAACTGAGGAGAAAGTGGATAAGAACAATTTTTCTTTTCCCCAGAGTTGGCTTGATATCGATAGTTTGGCTCTTATTGTACCCTCACTGATGAGATGATGAATTGTAGTTTAGAAAAAAAAGTGTTCCATTAGAAAATTACTAGCTACTGAAAAACACAGCCACAGACATATGTTCAAGAAATTGAGCAGGCTACTACTGAAAATTTAAGCAAGCCATTCAATAAAACAGCAAACAACTGAAAATGGTAATAAGATTAAGATGACATTTAATAAACTTTTAACAGTAAATGCCAAATTCAGCTCTTTGCCAAATCCAGTTGGCTCGTTTAATCAAATAATGTGTCTGAAACTTAAGGGCAGTATTTGGCCTTATCACAGGAAAATGCAGCTTGTATATTATGGGGTTCTTTTGGTCACACAAAGAAGCCATTCTAGTCAGAAGAACAGCTGCAAACACCTGCAACACAGGGGTAAAACTTTTAATATTTTAAATCAGAAAAAAAATATGAATGTATAATCTACCAAATAAGCAAAAGTATAAATGAAATGACCCGTTGTTGGCTTAGCAGTTGCCACTACTGACTTCACACACTACATCATTACCCAGTTTCTTTCAAATGAAATTCAAGCCATCTTTCGCTTCAATACTCACTAAATAACCGTTGTCTTTCTGAAGGAACGATGGATTTTCTGCAGAAATACATGTACATTAAGAAAATATGTAGTCCCTGAAAACTTAAAAGATCTTACCCATAAAGAGGTGGTGATGAAGACCGTAGTGCTCTCTATTGACTTTAATGGAAAGGTACCTGTTTACATAGATGCTGACTTTGTCTATTGGCTTTTATACCTATAGTCTGAACTAACTTTGTAGACTAAACAATCCAGTTATGCACAATCACAGCACCTCACTGTATTTATTCTGATGTTTAGTTTGGATGCTAGGCGAGAAAAAAAGTACAGAGCTTACAGAGATTATAAACCGATAGGTAGCAAACTTAAAAATAATTAATGGAAACTCTTTTATATACAACATAATCTATTCAGCACATCAGATTCTGCCACCAGAGTAAAATACAGATAAAACAACAGAGGACTGAAAATAAAACAAAAAATCCAGGCTCTGAAGGAACAGGAATTGCTGTGCTTCATGGCATAAGCTAATCTCCCATTAATTTCATTTAGTAAACGAAAGTTAAAATAAATTTCCCAATGGGAATTTTCTCTCATAACCACTTACAGCAGGCTATGACTGAGGGAGATAGGATATTGGACTTGATAGACCAAAATTTTGATTAAATGCAGATATTCCTATGTTTCTACCTAGCTGCCTTTGCTCCTATAGTTTAATGGAACATCCATCCTCAAAAAAGAGACTCTGTAAAGTTTTTAAAAGCATGTTTATGTGACTGCACATAAATGTTTGTGTAAAAAGGGCATTATGACAGTTTATACACAAAAGGTTACAGTAAGAAAAAGCACTTCTTTATGACAATAATTCACAAATTCACAAGGATCACTTTAATATACAAAGCAATTACTACCATTCTGAAACACAAAGCGGCTAATATGTACATAGTGTTAATAAAATGCATTATAACTCAGTACAATAGTTTTTAAACACAGATAAAGCACAAAAAGATTAAGTAAAAAAAAATAAAACAGGGATGTTTCTAGAATGTAGGAAATGGTAACAGAACTTATTTCCCCCATTAAGATTTCTTTATTTAGTAGTTTTAACTCCCAGAGAAATGTTGAAGTTAATTTTGAATACCCTGTTTTGTGCTGATAGTTTTGGGTGAAGAATCAAAAATGGGGATGAGATGAGCTTTACATTTTCATTCTTAAATTAAAAATAATAATGAACAACAACCTTCACTCTAGAAACTTCCCTGAAAAACATTTTTCTAAAAAAGTTTCAAATTATAAATCTGGACTAGAAATCATTTATTTTAGACATTAACATCTGATATGTGGACAAGTTTGTTCTTGAGGAGTGGAGGGGGGACAGGTTCTAATTAGCACCTCTTTCTGCCCCTTCCCCTCCCCACCCCACAAAAGTCCATATAAGCAGTAGAGTGTCAAATTTCATACAAATTTGCAGTTCTATAATTTTATTTCTTTTTATATTTAAATATAAATAATTTCATCACACACACAAAATGGAGTGGCACCTGGATCAAAATGCAGCTTGTGGAGAACATCCTACTATTCCCAGGTCTTAACTGGCCATTTCCAGATGGCCAACTGGCACAATGCCTATTTGTTGTTGTGTCCCTCTCCCCGCTTTTAATTTCTATCTCCAATTCTCTCTCATTTAGATAAATATGACATGAGTGAGGGCTGAGACTCAATGAACTGAATGCTCCAGGTCCAGTAAATGGTCAGCTTATGTTAAAGTATGCCAACCTTGGATCATTTTGCCCCCTACGCCCACCCCTTTTCCTGCCCAATGTAAGCCTCCTGAGGACAGTTGACTCCCCTCCACTTTTTGCTGGTGAAAATGAGATCTAAAATTACTATCTTACACAGTGAGCCAAAAAACTCTAGCTGGGACCTGCACTTGCAGTATCAGAATGCAGACAGATCAGTGTCTTTAATTTGTGCTACACATTTATGGGCTCAGCCCTCTTAACAGGCTATACTTTAATACATTAAAAACACATTCCAAGGTAAAACACCTGAAATACAAACCTCTTTAACAAACTGAATCTGGTCCCTCTTCTCCAAAGACATGAAGATTTTGTGATAAAACCACTAGAGCTGAACCAATCACAAGCAAAGACACTACCCTCTCAACATAGTATTATTTCATATCATTACAAAGTGTAAACTTGTCCTTGGTTTAACCTGCCAAAATGATTCAGCTTCATGATGTTCAGGTTCTTCTATGATCAGTGTCTTTTATTTCTAGTAAATTCAGAAAATTAAGGAAACCAGTCCCTACCCACAGTCATAAATTAAATTTACTGTGCATTTAAAAAGTTTGCTTTCCTTAAAATAAAGTCATCAACTCCCCTCATTGCCCCTGCCAAAGAGTTAATTGTAGTTTTTAATTTTTTTTTTTTTTTTTTTACCTTAATGGACAAGATATCATCACGAAATGCAACTCACGTTCCTAGTACCAAGATCTTGTAAATCCTATCGGTTCTATTTTCGTGGGCTGCAGCTCCTGCAATGTGCAGTTAACTCACAAATGAGGGAAAGAGGAGTAAAGAGATTGAAGATGTGTTATTTTCTATTCCAAATTAATTCCCCTTTCTCATTTGAGATTTCTACACTAGTTCTGTCTTAAAATAATTCAACATTCATATTGCTGAGAGACACTACACTCTGTACCACTTTGGTACTGCCAGTTCAGATCCCTTTCCATTCTGAAGAAGTACCTGCTGAAAGTCAGGTACTGATGGGCTTCATCCTGAAAGTTAATTCATGAAAGTATCAACTGATATTTGGAGACAACTGAGACACATGTATAGCTGTCTGTAATGACCATGCCAGGGAGCTTCTCAAACAAAACTAACATCAAGATCTCATTTTTTTTTGTAGTTTTGTTTCTAAAAGTGCATATTTTATCAAACATTTACAAAGGATATCATGTAACAAAAATAAATACACAATTTGTTAAGTCATGGGTGGATGTTATGTTGCAACCTGTTTTCAGGGCAAAAAATGTCAATAAGAACAGGGTCTCAAATTCACTGAAACCCTCCTATGAACTGCCATACAAGTGCAACCACTGATAATGAACTCACTTCAAAGTGTAGACTTGTCTTTGCTTTAACCTGCTAATCGCACTGGCTACCAATTTTTAAAAATTAAAAATAAGCAGATGTCAGTTTTAATTAACAGATGACTGCCTGCAGCTGCTGTCTGTCTAATGGAAGCCCAGATTAAAAATTATAGTATAAATTTACATTGGAAATATTACATACAGAGCTGTTTTTCCTTGTTAAATCAAACTTTTTTTTTTATTCCTGAGCCTTTGTAGGGTTCCAAACACCCCACCAACTTTCTGGTCCACACAGAGAACCAGAAAAGACAGTAGGTCTGAGATGCAAAAACAAATGACAGAACAGCCAGAACCCTACAGATGACTTTGTCCTGAAGGGCATGACTGACTGAAATTGTGCTTTCAGATACTAGCAACGCTGCGTAGCCACTGTCAATATCTGGTGACATCACTGATTGAAAAAAATGCATAGGCTCTACCCAGGATGAAAAGAAATCTTATCAGTGGTTCCTTAAAAAACCCTCCCATTTGCCTTTGCCTTTATTATATAGCTGCCAAAAAGACAAAGCACAAAAATGAGTAATTTTGAGGGATGGTGAGTTTTTAAACATTTGCTTACATAATTCAAAATCTCCATCTAAGAAAAACACAAGAGCCATGAAGGATGAAGTAAAATTCTAGAAAATGGATAACTGAACAAAAGCACAAAACAAAATTAAAAAAAAAATCAGCGCCAGAATAACGCAGCCCAAAACTACTGAAAAATGTAAGCACGCATATGCACGCACGCACGCACACACACACACACACACACGTAAAAATTTTTTGACCTCAATATACTATAATACTCAGCATTCCTGACTTAAAAGCTCTCAGAGCTGTAGATTATATACTGTGTGTGTGTGTATATATATATATATATATATATATATGTACATATATTATACATATGTATTATTTTCCAAGAATATCTAAAGAGAGCACCTCGGACAATATCTTAACTGCCAGCTTGGTGCTTTTGTTTTGCAAAAAAACGATATTACAAAAATTATATTTGAAACCAATTCTTGGTTATTATGAACATAATGGGTCTAGCCCTTTCTAACCCTCACTTTAAACCAAGCTATCAACTCCTGAAAACTTAGAACTGTGAGATATAAAACTAAGTCCTCCATTTACTTTCAGCAGAATTTCTGATCTACAGCCAATTAACCCATAATTCATAAAAAGATGACTACCCTAACCTTACTATTTGCTAGTTGGTGTGTTAATGACATATGAAAGGATTCCTGGATTGTATTTGTCTTTCCCTTTTTGGCCAACATGAACGTAAAGCATACAGGTAAACTCAGCCAGCCCTGTACTTGGTCTAAAATAATAATATGTATTTTATTGTTCATTTGTTTTTTAAATTTCTATGAACCAAATCCAAGTCCCTAAAACCTCAGTGCTGCATAAATAAAAATAAGAATTCTTGCAAATATCTGTATACTTTAAAATGAGATTCTTTTCAGTGTGACTTGAATGCTGACAGGTTCTATAATGATAACCCTAACAGCTGCATTCAAAGAACACTTACAACATGGACAATGGCAACAGGAGCTTTCTACTTGCCTCATGAGCATTTCAACCCTGCCCTATAAAGAAGCATATCTGGGGCTAGCAGCTCAGTTTCCACAGATCATTCAGTTCTTGGATGCTTTGCTAAGAGACTATCAGCAAGGGTACTAATTAGTGCCAATTATCTACAAGGAACAGATCTGAAATAATCTACTAATTTCATGCAGGTTCATCACTAAACCTGTTTTTGCAAATAACTGGATCTATAGTAAGAAATAGTCTGCTTCATGTAGGGCACATCCAGCATTATTTAATTTCTCAAAGCTGAGGGGCCATTACACTTAATTGCTTAAATGAGGAAATAAATTAGCTCAGCATTATAGAGATCACTCCTGCAATATCATAAAGGCTTCTGCTTGTAGCACTACTTCTGAAAAAATACCATGCATTTGGTAAGCCATTTGTCTACAGTTGGGCATTAATTCATTATAACATATATATTTTGAATTGTTACAAATCTGTTGATTATAAAAGTATATTTAAGAATTTTAGGGTTTTCTCTAGGTTTGATCGCGAAATTAATAAATTTGCAACTGGTTACATAAAAAAAAAAGAACAATCAATCCTTTACGGCAGATAAAAATAGACCACATATAAAAATTACTCAGACTCAAAAACTCATCCTATCATACTTGCAAAAGTTCTGTTCCATTTTTGTTTCACTTCCATACAAACAAAACTGGCCCCAAAGTTATCAACAACCCTAAATTAAATTATAATGCTCCGATTTTAACCTTGCTCATTCTTAAGTCTCTTGGAAACTGCACCCTCCCAAATGAGGAAACCAGAACCTTTAATACTGCTAGAGTTATTTGACTCAGTTACTTTTAGTCCTCCCAATAATCTTTTATTATAATATCACACTGACTATAACTCTTTAAAATAAGTTCAAATTGGAAAATTTATCTTAAAACAGATTTAAGGAATGGGAAAATATATGATACAGCTAATATTTGGATAGGTCAGTATTTGTACAGACCAGAGACTTTGTATGCATGTCTATATACAGACAGGTTGAAATAGTAACCAGGACCTGAGGTCCAAAGCAAACTTAGTTCAAATGACCAAGTTAACATATCAGTCTGGCTTTAAAGGACCGATAAACTAAACTGAACATGATTGTTTTTGACACATAATGGATATACGAATGTTGAGTACAGCATTCACTTTTTTGAACTTGATACCCTCTACTGTTTCTTGAAATGTATTTCTGGGAAAAGACAGCTGTTCCTTCAGTGCACACACAAGAGCCTGATTGTTTGAAATGAGAGTAAAATTCTTCACATGTGTAAAGCTTTTGCTCAGTCCAACCCTTTATATTAATACCAATCCAATGAATAAATTATGTAATTTAACCTTAATAGGGGCATATTAATAATTGCTATTTTCCTGAAACAGCTTCTGCATTGCTCAATGAAGAGTGGGTTTTAGAGATGAATAATTTATTCATGTTTAGTCCTCCTCAATGTTCAAGATCCTTCTGGATATCAAGATATCACTCCAAGATATGAATTTCAGTATACAGAGGAGCCTCAAGTTTTGAAAAAGAATTTAGAAAAGCTATGATCATGTGATGTAATGCAGATAACCAAACTGTTTGAAAGAATGGGGGATACCAGCAAGAAATTTCATTTTCATGACTCAATTTGTACATGAAGTTGGCTATACTTCAACTGTTCAGTTGCATAAAAACAAGTAGTGCTTTAATGCATTACTCTCATTTACATGAAATTATCTTCTAAACACAAGCTGTCCGCTACTGTACCTTTGTTTACTCTGAGTTCATTTCCCATCCAAATATTACTATGTTTCATTCAGTTGGTGATTTCTTTTCATGTGTTCAGAATACCGAATATACATAATTGCTTCAAGAAGCAATAGCTGACCAAAATTGGTGCCATAATGCATTTGTTTCTGAGGCATGGAGAAGTTTTATCAATCCAGGAGTGGTGGACAGACTACAGATTAAACACCAAGAAGCCTCCTGGGCTTGTTTTATTAAGAAGTTTCCCTCCCATGTCTCCATATAAAGAATCTGTTTGTGGAGCTCCCTTTGTTTGGCATGCCACTCAGCTGTATATCTTTACTGTTATAATGAGTATGTGAAAGCACGCATCAATTTGGCAACCATTGCTTCTTCATTGCGCCAGGCCTATTCTATATATGTAGTCTACAAAGTACTTCAGGCCAAGAGGCTGGGGTGACTGTGTCCCTAAGGCAATCAAAAAAGCTCAGCACAGATTCTTGAAATCATTATAAAAGAACCCTCCCACACAGCAAAACTTCACAAAATGAACATTATTACTCCTTGAAGAGGATGGGAAGATGAGTAAGAAGTCTTCTCTTCTTCATCATGCTCAGGAGACTTGGTGATGAGGGGAGAAGTGGAGGCAAGTGTTTGAACATTCACAGTTTAATGCAAAGCACACACGAATTAAATTCTGTAGTTGCTTTCAGGCAGTTTTGCGCATAGAAAAAAAGAAATGTTTAGAAAATAAAAAGTTTACTTTGTCTTTCTGGTTGTGGCCAAAACTAGTCTCTATCCCACCTTGACAAATGAAAATGGGAATCCAAAATTAATCTGATTTGTGGCAGTATAGGTCTTTAAGTGCTTTTAGCTCCTCAATTAATGTCTTGTTTTGGTTTTCAAGCACAGCAACTCGGTTTTCTAGACATTTCACATATTCCTTTTTCTTCCTGCGACACTCACGTGCTGCCTCCCTGTAAAGCAAAAGATGATATTCAAACTATGAGAATTTGGATGAGCTGTTTTTTAATTGATTCTTCTGGTCAAACTCACATGACCCATTTTAGAACATGGATGTAGAACTACACACGACTGTAATTTAGGAAGAAATGGTAGGCTTGTATTGAATCGCATCTCAAATTGTCCACATTCGAAATCACAAGGATTTACATTCAATGTACCAACAAAGTCAACACCAAAAAAATCTGCCAGTCAAAATGTAACCTTGAAAGGTATTTTTTGTTAATATATCACAACATCCTTTGTATAGAATATGGTATTTTACTACCAGTTCTATAAAAAGAAATAAACATGTTCATCCATTGACCCAGCTTAATTTTTCTTTTTGTACATAAAAACCAAGTAATGACCACAATGATTATTATTACTAGACTCACTTGCCTAATACAACAGAAGTGAGACTTAAGGTATTCATATATTTGCAATACTTTAAACCCTGCTAACAATATATTCATTTCATTGATATGGTTCACGCCACTGCATTTATAATTAAAATATTTCAAATGATAGATCATCCCCCATCCCCACTTTTAAGAGACTATAACTCATTGTTAGCAACTACCTGGGCACAATTCATTACCTCACCGCTGTCAATTGTACTGATAATGTTAGAACCAAGAAGCATTGATGAATCCTCAACACTTATAAAAACTGTAGTGCTGGGCTCAATTCAGACAGTAGAGTAGCATGATTGCTGGTGCCAAAATGCTAAGAACATCAATGGAAATGCCTTAGTAATGCCAACATTTTGCTAAGCATTCTTAAAATGGAAGCAAAAAAATGAACCTGGCACCAAAATTAACAGCAACAACATTCAGAGGAAAAATAGTTAAAAAGATGAAGTTACAACACTGAAATAGAGCACATGCGGGAAACAAACTCAAAAATGAATGTGTGTATATCAGACTTAAGGTTGGAAATAGATGTCACCAAATGAAGCAGATCAGCTATGCTGACACAGCTGATCACTTCATTGGGTGAAACTCATGTCACCCATTAATTTTGTAGGACAACTGGTGACATGTTCCTTGCCTCCAGACATATCCCTAGAAATCTCTGGGACATGTCTCTGAAAGCAGGGAAAGTCAGAACCTCCCCTTTTCCTGTTTCTAGAGATGAGTCCCAAAGATTGTTGGCCATGTCACTAGAAGCAGGGAAAGCCAGGCAGATACACCTCAGGATTGACAGGTCCAAGCCTGTGCTCCCTCACTGTAAAGGAAGTAGATGCCTGCCACCATAAAACAGCAGAGCTTATTACTAACTTGCTCACGACCACAAATTTGGGCATGTGTGGTACGACAAAGGGTATGGAAGTCCATTTGCTTTCACTCTTGTACTGCTGTAAAAATTTTTAAGGCAACACCAAGGTGACAAAAGACAACTTCTTTTTCCACCTGAAAAGACCAGTAACTAATGCTTACTTGGATCCAATAGATACTTGGAGTAACTGGAATTTCTGAAGGGCAATATTTAACCTCATCAAGGAAAGTGGTGACAGTCAATGTGAAGTCTCTGTGCTGGCTGGGTGTACCCCAGTTAATGTGGTGCTGTGACCATCCCCCCCAGCTAGGGGAATCTGTTAGTGTGGCTATGCTAGTTTGGGGTCAGAGTGCAAGAGGGCTGGATGCCTTTGGGATCCAGAAAGTCTTTCATTCTGGGATATCAAAGCATTTTAAAATAATTAAGTCAAACCTCACATCACCAATTAGAAGCAAGAAATGTTCAGGCTGACATAGACAGACATCAGTCTCAGACAAATTTCAGATGCTTCCTATAGAAAATTCATGAAAGAAGTCAAACCAAAACTGGACAGTTTTCTACATGTACAAAATCAGGAATCAATTGTGTTTTAAGCCTGTTTCAGGATTCAATCTTAACCATGGAGTCATTACTAGTGAATCTCTCCTAATTTTTTTGCGTTTCTTCTGTAGGGCAGGTGGAAGAATGCTTTCTACATTCTAACCAAAATTTTGTAGGGAGATGAACTGTAAGTGGAGCTCATATAATGCACAGTTCTGAAACTTGGATGTGGCTTAATGTAACGCTTAAAGCTTTGGACTCAGAGGGCCAGACGAATGGTGCAGGGCCAGTCCACGGGCTGCCCCTGCATGCCAGATTGGGTCCCACACCACCTTGTGCACCTGATATAGTGTGCAGGGCCAAGGCCCATGGGCTTACTGTGAATTCTCTGGGAAGACCCATGGACTGGAGGACATGGTTCCAGGAGTTGGATCTGGCCAGCAGGCTGAGGTTGAGGACCCCTTGTTTAAGGCAATTTTAATTTGTAATATGTGAAACTATATGCACTAATGGGCAAGGTTAAATAATGCTTTTAGGTAGAGGATTAGGGCTTTACAGAGATTTGTAAAGGTTTTAAAAGGCGACGAGGAGATGCTGCTCAGGAGCATGGAACACCTGTTATGCTGCACCTGTTATAGCTGCATGAGCCTTTAGTGATATAAGTGAACTAAAACACCCTGATTTTGCCCCTGGATGAAGCAGGGTTAAAGTCTGGAGCAACAGAACTTCCATGTTTGCTACAGAATCATGCAAACTAAAGAACTGTATCCTAACAGTTTGAATCAGAAGCCTCTAAAAGTGGTACATTTATGTTTGTCTATGCACCTACAGAGCCTGCATTGCTGGATGACAGCTTTTGAATACCCTGTTTCTCTGGCTTTGTACTAGTTATTAGGGGCGTATGAAATGGGCTGTATTCAATTCAGATTCAGCCTGAATCAGGGACAATGATTCTATACGTTGATTCAGGTCATTGTCCCCAATTCAATTCACCTGAATCTGAAGATTTGATGCTTGTTTGGAGAATTAGCAATTCGGCCACAGACACAGCTTCAAATGTTTTTTCTACACACCTCAAGGTACCAGGCACAGCTCATGAATGCTGCGATGCTGGGGCAGATGGAGCATCCAACAGGAGCTCGGGGGGGCCCCCCCATGTGCTTGGCAGTGAACCCGGAAGTGGATCAGAAGCACTTCTGGTCCACTTCCAGGTCCACCGCCAAGCATGCAGGGGGGCCCCTCCGTCCTCCTGGCTCAGCTGTGGGGGGACCCTGGGTGCCCCCCCGTGCTCTTCCCGGCAGAGGACCCGAAGTGTTTCTGGTCCACTTCTGGGTCTGCTGCTGAGCATGCTGGTTAGCACTCCCCGCGCTCCTGTGGGACGCTCCATCCACCCAACCACTGCAACACTGATGAACTGCCTGGTACCTTGAGGTATGTACAAAAAGCATTTAAAGCTATGTCTACGTCTGAATCTCTCCAAATTGATTCGGAGGGTTTTGATTCTATTCAGCAAGATTAAAGGGTCTCCTGATTTGATTTGGATGCAGAGATTCAGCCACTGAATTGGGCCAAATCGAATCAGAGACTGAAGCTTTGCACAGCTCTACTAGTCATGTTATGTATTTAGCAACTGTGACTGTTTCACAACCAAGTTTCTGGGCATCCTTTTCCTATTAAGAATCCTGAAAGTTAGGCTAGATTACAATGTTTTAAAACCACTATACAGTACTGTCTGTAAATATCTGATGTATTGCTTCAGTAGGTTTCATCTTCCCATCCACCTCAGATATTCCCAGCTCATTTTCCCCACTTCTCTATGAAACTTAGCTTCTGAAAACCCATTTAATGAGCAAGCTAAGCAAAACTTTGCATAACATAACTCTTGTAGAAAACATCTATTTAACACAAATTGAGTTAATTTCCCATCTTTTTCTGGCATTCTCCAAGTAGTAAAGCTTTCTGTACAGTAACTTTTCTGACTAAATTAAGGGTCTAAGAATTTTAACTACATTTTATTAAAAGCAGTAGGCACAGCAAGGTAAACAATTATACCAACTACTTACTAGTATCTGACAAGCCACAGAGAAAGATGGCATGTGAACTTTTGAACAAAAGTGAATTCTGCATTTCAGCACTTATTTCTTCATTCAAGCCACTCTCAATTAAACCTTTAATGTCCTCTGCTAGCAACAGAGATGCCAAAAGCACTGCCATTTCCCTAAAATATGGTGTTTAAAACTGAGGTATCAAACACATGGCCTGCTGCGATTAAGTGGGATCCCAGTTGAGGGAACCTGAGAAAAATCTCAAACGTGATGGGGCAAAATCAACTAAGCCCTCTTCTCCTCTCCTTTCCAAGTAGCCACATCTGCTCATCACGTCATCTGGCTTTAAGGAATTTTTTTCACAGCTTCTTTCTGTTCTTACTTCTTGCTCCTACAACCAAGCCTCAGCAACAGGATCAAGGAGCGTTCGTTTCTCTTTTCATCAACAGTCTGTGCTGTTCCAACCATTCGAGGCCCAGAGTAAAGACTCTAGCACCCCTGCTACCACTGTTGACTATCAGAGGAACAGAGAAGTCTTTCTCCCTGGGTGTTTCTACACAAGACATTTACTGTGGAGTAGACTAATTAGCTCTACAGTAAATGTCACGCATCTACACATGTGCCCTATTAGGCTGGAATAAACTAATTAACTCCACAGCATGCGCACATGTAGATGCTGCCTTGGCTGGCTGGGGTATATAGGTGCTTCAGTGTGGGGGCTGCCTGGCATTTAGCTCCATACTGGAACACCCTTGTGCCCCAGCCAGCGCCTCCTCTCAATGTGCTGCAGTCCTGTGCACACGTTCAAACGGAGCACGTAGGAGCAATACATTCTGGGGCAATATGCTCTGGGGTTTACTGCTTCACATTAATTGCACATGTAGATGCACTTCTTGGTCCCTTCCACTTCCAGAGATCAACACTAAAGGAACCAAAGTCCCAAAAAATGAGAATGGGGCGAGACAAAGAAAATCCAGAGTTAGAAGTGAAGCACTGAGAGGGAACAAAGAGAAGATCAACATCAAGGACAGAAGGAAGGAGACTGCATGAATGTATTTACTTTAAAAACAATTTTACCTTGAAGAAAAATACTTAATGTCATTGCCTAAGACATTCTCTTCAGTAAAACAAGACCACAAGATTCCCCTTTTACTAGTAAACTATTTACTGTGGACCACACACTCTGACAGAAAGGATATTTCAGCTCTCATAGGAGGTCCTTGGCATATGGTTTCATAGCCACAATGCACAGAGCTACTTGATGCAATTTCTTATTTTGCTTTTTTAGAGAACATTAACCTTTATATAGGATAAGTACAAACATTTGAGGAGGTTAAATCAGGTCCAAAATGGCCACCCAATTTAAACTTAGCTCATCCCAATGTTGACCTTACACTTACAGACCCGGTCTCAGTAAGTCTAAACCTGTCACTGTATAGAAATTCCAGGCACACAAACCAGTCTAAAAATTGCAGAACCCAGTTTAAGATAAACCTGGATCTATGTAGTATCAAACTTATTCAATTTAGGTCAAACTACACTACTGTACACTTTCTCTGCACAGCTCTGGGGCTGGGAAAACCCAGCCACTGGCCCTAGCCCCGGGGCTGTTCTTTTTACCACCCCCTCACCCTGCCAACCCCTACACTGGTCTGTTTTTTGCACCCTGCTTTGAACCAGCCAGCCCTTGCAACCCCCATCCCACAAGCCACTCTGGATGCAGCTGCTTTTATCAGCATTTGCCGCTGCCGGAGCCAAGCAAGTTAAGTCCTGGTGGGGGCAGAGGCGGGAGGGATGGGGGTGTAAGCTCGCTGGGAGAGGGGAACCCCTCTCATTCCACCTGTGGGTTGCGCCTGCCCCCCCATCCCTTGATCCCCTACAGCCTGCTTTACTCCCAAATCCCCCACTATTATCCTCATCCTGACTTACCTAATATGGGCTGCCATTTTTAATTGATTTAACCTCCCCAACATCCCCAAATGTCTGTACTTAGCCCCAGTGTTTCATGAAAAAGATGAGAGACTACAAATCTTCTTGCATAAACAGCTACATTCCCACTCTGTTCCATACCTATGAGAAATGTGATGTGTATACTATATTAAATATTCAACACTAATTCTATACACAGCTTTGAGATACAAGCTTTTAGACAATCAACTAAGCACATATACCTGTTTTTCATTAAGCGCACTTCTCTCTTTCGTGCAGCTTCCTCTGCTGGCTGGGTAGGCAGTGCTGGAGATGATGCCATGACCACACCAGGTGCAATGGTGCTGGTGGGTGCTGTGCGAATCTGATAGGTCTGCACATCTCCTGAGGCAGCTGACATAAAAAAGCCACAAGGAAGCATAGTGTTAGGTTTAACAGCGTTGTGGGACTTCACTGTTAAAATACTGTGTGAACAACACCTGGTCATTATCTAAACATGTGAACCAAAAAAAGTGAGGCAAAAGTTTTGGACTACAGTGTATGAAAGATTACATCTGGATCATCGATGGCAATTCATTTTTAGTTTAATATATTCATGGTTGCAGTTATTCTCGCTGAAGAGGGATTAATTGTGTGTTTGTTAACTGCAGCTGCTGATCCTGCCGTCTTTCAGTGTATTTTTGACTGTTCTGTTTTGTATACAGACTTCACAGTCATAAATCTAAATAAGCTGAATCTTCTTAGGCAAACAATATTTTCTGTGTGCTCTAAAACGACAAGTTGAAGGTGCAAACTGGTAATTACATGTGCAAGTATGCAGAGGATTTGTTTCTAGAAAAGGCACAGAAGCAATTTAGGAACTCACTTTTGAAACAGCTTATTGTATATTGCTGTTTCTCTAGAATGATCCTTTAAATTAAAAACCGTAATTTTTTAAACAATCGCTGTTTCAAAATGCCAGCATTAGAAAGGAAAAGTTATTTCTAAGAGAAATAAATGGCTAATAAAAGGAAAGCTCCTTTACAAAATGAACGTTTTCAGTAACTTAGCCCAGATGGGAGGAAAACATTTCTAAAATGTCACATTTAGTCTACTATCATCAGAGAAACCAGGAGGTCTAAAGTAGGAGTGTCAAAGTCATGCTGGATGAGGGTCACTGGGCTGGTTTACAGGCCTAACTGGGACTGACCCTCTGAAGGTCCCAGGGCTTATTTTGTATGACATATGGGGCTGGCATGCAGTGAGCACAGCCTACAGTGTGTGGGCTGGACCCAGTGCTACAGGCAGCATATACCCTGTAGCGACCCCACATGCCATGTGCACAGCAAGTTTGGCAGCAGGTGCAGGCAGCATACAGCACATGAGATTGGACTGGCTATGAACACTGCATGCAACACGGGTGGCTGACGTGGGATGTGTGCTGCATGTAGTGCCCTTCTGGATCTTCTCCAAGTGCTGGCTCTAGCATGACCCAATATGGACTAGCCCTGGAGTCAATGCTTAGGGCCTGTCTGGTGGAGTGCCACACGTAGCACATGCCCCAGACCAAACCTCTATGCTGTGCTGGGTCCAGCCTGTGTACTGGACCCAGCCTGTACACTGCATGCAGCTTGTGGAACCAGGGATAGGGCACAGGGTTGGGTCCAGTGACCCACGGGCTGGATCATATTGTTCTGTGGACCGGATCCAGCCCACAGGCTGTATGTTTGACACCCCTGCTCTAAAGGAATCTGGACTATGAATTCTTGGGGCATAGAGTGTAAAATTCCCTTAAAAGAACAAAGGAAATATAAGTAAGCAAAGAGCAATCAGTAAATTAGGAATTAAGACAGAAGTACTTTTTATATCCACAAATATATTAGTTTGTTCTGAATGAGGGGAAAGAGCTCCAAGAAAATATTACAAATACGTTTGTGTGGAACTTCTTTTGCTCATTTTATAAAATGATATGCGCCAAAACATGCAATTCCTTTTCTGACATATTTACAGGAATTATTTTGCCAATCAGATTTTTGAGGAGAAAACATTAGAGTTTGATCTAGTATGATGTCTCTTACCTTGTACAACAACTTGGTTGCTGGGTACAAGAATCTGCTGTCCATCAGTAGTCTGTGCATACTGTAAAATGGTGGTGCCAGGCTGGGTTGCAGCTGCATTGGTCATGGTCAATGTCTGGAGGCCTTGTACTCCATCTGTACCATTGTTGGCTAGCTGTATGGCTCCTCCTTGGGTGATGGCAACTGAGAACAAATAAATATAATATAGCAATTAAAAGATTAATGTACTCAATATAATTAATTTATGCATAGTTACTTGCAGTGTATGACAACTCAGATGTGGAGGAGCTGCTTGAAACACTGTGTAAATTAAATCCCTTGCACAACTATGTACCTTTTAAATAATACATGTCCATGTGACTATTTTAAAAAAGAACAATTCAATAGTGACCTAATAACTTTCCACTCTACATTAAGGTTACCACCTTTCTGTTGGAGAAGAATGTAGCTCAACCTGCACCTTTGCTTCTCTGATCATGTCACTGAGGAGCTGCAAGCCCCTCAAAAGTAGAATCAAATATTGTTCTATTCATTCAGTGCTGAATTTTAATTCTTGGCTAGCAAGCATCCATCTTCTTTGCTTGTTTGTTTCTCTCACTTGTAATTTCACAATCACATGCTTATCCTCTCCAGTTTCCTCTAGCCCTATCTATCTTGTTCCTCAACTTTTTCTCCCTTTGACCATTTTTCTTTTCTCCTGCTTATATCCCATTTCCTACCCCCATTTGTACATGCACACATCCAGCTTCTCCACTCCTTATAGAAAAAATTTTCATCCTGTATCAGCTTTCTTATTTCTCTCTCCTTCAGTGCAGCTGCAGGTATAAGGGGAATCACAAAGATTCCCCTTCAAACCATTAATGTATTCCAGTTTCGAGAGAGAGAGAGAAAGAGAGGTGTGTGTGCGCAATGTGTGTGTATGTGTACAATCATGAACAGTATTTCCGCACTAACAGATGTCTAGCATCAGCAATAAAAATCGAGGGAGACATTGGGGAAGCCAGCTAAGGAGTTAAGTGCTTAAAAAGATATTTTCTTTCCTTTCTTGTATACTCAACACTGAGTGCATTTGTTGGCTTGCACAGTTCTGGAACTGCAGTTACATTACTGCATCTTCCCTCAATGCTTTAGTTTAAAGGTACCATATATCCATAAAATGTAATGGTTATAGTTGCAAACATAGAACATGATACTTATATTTTTTAAATTAGGTTAAGCTGATTTCTTCTTAGCTGAAAGTTGCTTATATTTGGTTTATATTTAAGAAGAAAAAGGTTATAAACTAAAATAACTAAAATATCAGTAAGAAAGCAGGGTCTCAACAGATTCCTCACCAAAGTTTGTAATAATAAACAGTCTGGTTGGTTTTTATTTTGCCAACCTGGAGGCCCTGTATGTGTAAGATGTACGTTACACACACTTACAGTGAGAAAGTGTAAAAAGAAAAAATCATACTTTTTGGTACGATTGGAACTAATGAAGTCCTTGAGCATGGTACAAGGCATCAAAGGCAAATTAAATTATACTAAGTTGGTCCCTTGTATTATTTCCAGCATAAACAGTCATGCAAATAAAATTTAACAGTTTTTTCTACTCCAGCACCCAATTACTATGACTACCAATAGATTTAGACTACATACTGTACTGCCCACTGCTGGTTTGGTAAATGGGAGTTGGCACCGTTACAGTGGTGATGGCAGGTGCTGATGTTTCCTCTTCTGACTTTTCTTCTTCAATTCTTGGCACTCCTGGGGCGTCTGAGGACAAGTCATTCAAAATTTTTCTGGCAAAGACAGCATGTTGCAGAAATTTTTAATACAAAAGTTAAATGAATTCTACTGAATACACAGCTTTGGGGAAAGCCAGAAAGTGCAGCAAATCCAGAAATAAAATATGCAAGATGGGAATAAAACATAAGACAAACTTTAAAACAGTGTAGAGAAATTGTTAAAAATGTCATAAGAAGAGGGTATGGCAGAGTCCCTAAAACAGCATATTCATTTCTGCATACTTGTATCAAGTACTTGTATTTTCCTTCTTTCTTCAAAAACTTCTCTCTCTGATACTCTTTCTATTGTAAGATGTGTAAAAGAAAGCGTGAGCAAACAATGCAACAAACCTTCTTGTTTAAGCCATTCACTCCCAGTAGAAATGCTCTTGCTTCAAACACCATAGAAGCCTCAGCCTGTTTTAGCCAAGACTTAGTTTAACAAAAAAACCTAGCAGAAATAATTGTAAAGAGCTATCAGCTCATGACCTAGCACCTGTTCAGGAAGATGCTGAGCACCTGAGTAAAAGTCACACAATTGAGTTCACAGGTTATGTAACAGTTCTGCTCTGGAAAAGTTTGGGATTCACAAGTATAAAGAGGAAAATGGAAAATTTTGATTTAGTTACTGACTTTGCTTGATTATGCAAAACTCAACATGGACACTCAAACATGGGACAAAATGTGACAATCATAAAGACCATAGGTCTCTTTGAACATGACTCTTGAACAAACTGGGATAGCTACCCAACATGTTTAGCATTTAACAGGTGCCCAAACTGCTATAATTTGACTAGGAACTCTACCACAAATATGTAAGACTGACAAACACAGTTTTATTAACTACGTAACCCACCAACTGCAACTGACAGACATACACATTTTAAACAACAGGATGAGGCCTTTTTTGTCACCCTCTTGTCAGTTTTATGGTAGAACTTATACCTAGTACTCACAGTGAGTTTGGCTTGTGGTAAAGTTAAAAAAAAAAAAGCTGAGGATCCTGGGCACAAAACTACACTGCATTTTCATGCATAATTTTTTTAAGATTTTGGTAGTCAAAATACACATATTTCCTTATGTTAGGATGACAGACAGCTTACCAAGCAACCTGAGAGAAACACCAAAGTAGATGCATAGTTTTGTTGTGATATACATCCCAAGCTGGGAGAATGGGATAACAATACAAATAATCAATATGTAGCAGAAGTTACAGCTCACAACTTGCTTAAACAGTGCCAGACAGAGATGATCTGCAGGCATCATGGCAGAGGTAGGTTTAAAGGGATTTAAAGGAGGCTAAAGTGCTGGCTTTGCAAAATTAAGCCTTTCCTATATGTATGAAGTTGGCACAGAAAATAAGAAGTAGAGAAACAGGGTGAGAGATGGATCATCAAGAACAATGTTATAGCTCCTCAGTTCTATAACTCAATTTGCACTCAATAGCCACGATACAAATTAGAGCAGCCACATTACATAAGCTGAGAACTGGCTGAACATAGCCATCCTGTTCCAACATGGCCCATGTGCTGGCCTGAGAAAGGAAGCTGGTTACTCCTTAGAACTTTATAGTTGGCTGGTTTTGAAATGAAAGGCCAGATTGTATTTACTTTGGGGACCCCAAAATCAGAGATTTAGAGTAGACATAAATCACAGGTCTCTAGGCTCATTCCAATCTAAATGCCTGATCTGATGTTGCCACTGTTGTTCTTTCACAGTTTTTTAGGATTCGGGAATCATTCTAAAAACTTCACATGTGAGAGACAAATTAAAAGGCCAGGCAGCAGTGACTGGGATGGTAGCAGCTCCAGCCAGGGCTGGAATTGCCACTGTTTCAACTGCTGCTGCTTGGCTGCAGGAGGAGGAAGGGGAGGTGGATCGCAGAGAGGCAGGAGTCAGCATGTGTTCTATGTCAAATCAGGGCTAGAGCTGAGATAGGAGTGTAAACAGTGGGAGGGCTGTGGCTCTGAGCTCAAGCCCCTTGAGCCTGGGGTCAGAGCCACAGTCACTGCCTGCCACCTCCCCACCCCATACTTGGATCCAAGCCCCACCCATGCTGAATGGGGGAAAAAACCTTGTTTTGGATTTGAGCAAATACAGTAGTCACAATACAAGAAAATGATACCATATCAATAGAAGCTGTTCCTTGCAGTGTTCATGAGTGCTTATTAAGAGTATTAAGACAGGCATGCGTGATCTGAAGAAACACATCAATTGTTTTGCTGCATAAGTACCTGCCGTGCAAAATGAAGCTATTCATGCTTAGCTTTAATTTCAGACTTCCATGTAAATTGACTAAACTATTTCCCTTGATATGAGCATCTGAATCTCCCTTAGAAATTAGCCAGTTTCCACTTACGAAACATAGAAAATTCTAAGAAATGCTAATGGCACCAGTTTTAATGAGCTGCAGCATCATGTTTTCATTGAAAGTCTCATGAGTGGAAAGAATAAAATTTGGCTATTGCCAGTGTTTCAACATTAATAATAAACAGAAAAGGTCATTATGCACAGATTACAGAGTGTACCCTAAGAGTTTACCTACATGCTCCAGTAGTACTGCAAATATTAAATTTCTATTCTAGCTACTCCTAAGGCACTAATCATAGTGGTTTCTGAATACACAACACTTATAAAGCTATATACCAAAATTTGACTTATTTAGAATTCAGATTATGCTCAGATGACCTCCTTTCTTATCTCAGTGAAATACAAGATTTTTTTTCTCTTCTTCAGCTTATTTTGCTTATCATATGACATCCCCTATCATGGAGAGGCACTACTCAAGGTGTATTTTGGTAAAAAGTTATTTCTCATACTAATGACTGGGCAGTTAGCATTAGGGGCTACAGGCTTTACAGGCAGGATAGAGAAGGAAAGAAAGGTGGGGGTGTGGCACTCTATGTCAAGGAGCACTACACATCCTCTGCCAGCAGAATGGGGTTAGACAACGGGCAGGCTGAAGTGCTCTGGGTTAAGATTCAAGGGGACCGTGGGGAGAGCGATTTGACAGTCGGGGTCTACCAACCCCCAACCAAGGGGAGGAGCTGGACCCGGAATTTTCGGGCCAACTTGCAGAGGCATGTAAGGCAAGGGATGTAGTTGTCATGGGTGATTTTAAT
>NW_017728949.1:7032532-7036759 GCF_001723895.1 Crocodylus porosus | reverse complement strand
CTGTTTAAATTTGCTGATGATACCAAAATTCGGGGTGAGGTGAGCACGCTAGTAGGGATGGAAAGATTGCAGCAACATTTGGATAGGTTACAGGAGTGGGCTGACATAAACAGGATGCGTTTCAATACTGACAAATGCAGGGTGCTGCACTTGGGCAGTAGTAACCAGCAGCACACTTATAGAATGGGAAACTCCCTTCTTGAGAGCACGGAGGCGGAAAGGGATCTTGGAATCATTACTGACTCCAAGATGAACATGGGCCAACAATGCAAGGTCACGATTGGTAGGGCTAACTGGACCTTGTCATGCATCCACAGGTGCATCTCAAGTAGAGCCAGGGAAGTGATTCTCCCCCTCTATGCGACGCTGGTCAGGCCACAGCTGGAGTACTGCGTCCAGTTCTGTGCGCCCTATTTCAGGAAGGATGTGGATAACACTGAAAGTGTCCAGAGGAGGACCACCCGCATGATCCGGGGACTACAGGGCAGACCCTACATTGAAAGACTGCGGGACCTAAACCTGTTCAGCCTTCACAAGAGAAGGCTGAACAGGTGACTGTCTATAAACTCACTAGGGGGGACCAGAAGGGTTTGGGAGAGACACTGTTTCCCCTAGTGCCCCCTGGCATGACAAGGAACAATGGACACAAATTATTAGAGAGTAGTTTAGATTAGACATCCAAAAGAACTACTTCACAGTTAGGGCAGCTAGGAGCTGGAACCAACTTCCCAGGCAAGTGGTGCTAGATGACTACCTGGCTGGACTCATTTGAGCCCAGTCTTTTCTCTCGCCCAGGCAGGGGTTGGACATGAAGATCTACAAGGTCCCTCCCGACCCTACTTCTATGATTCTGTGATTCTATGAATTACAGTAGGGGTTGTCAACTGGGGGTACGCAAGAAGGCCCTAGAGGGTACGTGCGGGCAGGCAGGGATGGAGCACCGAGCACCGCCATGCACCACCTTGCACAGGCTTTGCCTGCCTGGCTGGACACGAGGGAAGTTCGCACATGGCAGTGGCCTCCACTCCGTGTTCAGTTGTGTGCCACCCCCGAGGGTACACTGATCCAAAAAGGTTCAAAACCCCTGAATTACAGAATCAAACTATTTGTCTGTCCATTAGGTAAATGCATTCATCAAGCAAAATACTTCCACTTTTAATCTCTATACCTGTAGGAGGGTCGCCTGGAAAGGATCTCTCTGCGTTTCTGAGAGTCTGTGACACTGTCTACTGACTCCTGTGAATCTTCACTTTCTGCAATAGTGGAGATCTGTAAGCAAGAATAATTATCATTGTAATCAACTTTAACAAAATGCACACAGTAAAGAACATACAAAGGACTTTTTTAAACATTTCATGAAATGCACCACCAATGCAACAACTGTACATGCCTTCCAATTAGGAAATCAATAGTAACAGTAGATCACTTATTAAAGGTTAGAGAGAGTTCTACCGACTTTTTGCTTTCTGTTATTCTTTCTTTCTAACCTGCTTCCATCCAATTCAAAAAATAAGCAAGCAGAGTAGATAGCCTAGAAATGGAGTAACTAGAAGCAACACAGGATTGAAAATAGAAGGGTCTGAAGAAAAAGAGAACCAATGCAAATTGCGATGGAGCCAATTACAAAACACTGAGAGTATAATGGAACTTGAAGAAGGCTTCCATAGTTTAATAGGGCACATCCAGACAAGTGCGCATGTGCCTGCTGCGGCGTCTCAAAGCAGTGTGCATGCGTGTGTGTGTGTATAAAAGAGAGAGATATGGGGGGGTTGGGGGTGGGAGAGTGCTCTGAGTAGGAGAGGCTGTTTGAGTCAGGCTCAGAGCCCCTCACCCCCCTAAAGCAGCCTGTGCAGGGGAAGTCCGGCTTGGAAGGGAAGGGAATTGCCCAGTTCAGTCCCTAAGCCCCAGTCAAGGGCTTCCCAAGAATGGCATGGGGATTGCTGGGGCCTGGGAACAGGACCAGGGATCAGCTGCTGGAAGGGAGCTAGTGCAGGCAGGCCAGGGCTATAGGTCAGGAGTGAGGGGCACTCGGGGGTGGGAGGCTGTGGGTTGAGCATGAGGGGCAAGGGGCAGGAGCAGGGCACTAGCATATCAGTGCTGCTCAGCGCCATACATTCTGGTAAGCCAAGGGGGCAGGGACAGCTCTGCTTTTTCCATGATAAAAAAACCCAAAGCAAGTGCCAAAGTGTATAGTTATTTAGAATTTGTTTATGATTATGACAGAGGCACTGGTAAGCGTCCAAATAGCTTTAAAATTGTAAATATATCAATAAAACATTGCCCAACTGATGTCTCTATACATAGTAGCATTTCATTTTAATCACAGAAGAACATGGATTTTGGGTATTTTAATGAGAAAATGTGGGTTTATCAGAGAATTTGCAGTTTTTAAACAGGAAACACCAAGACTTCTGCTGGTGAGACTAATGGTGAGATCAGGGCAGAGAAGCCTGCCAGGGCCAGCACTGGGGACCCAGCTGGAGGGCATACAAGGAGGCTGACCTGGCCACTTGAGGCCAGGAGGACATGCTTTGACAGTTCATTGTATCAGAAAGATGACACAAGCTTGAGTTTCAGGTTATAAAATGTATAAACACGGAGACTCTTCCCCTCCCCCTCTAGCAAATGTAATCGTTAAATGTATAGAAACCAATGGGGCTATTAGCCAACAGGAACAAACACATGCAGGATGGCCTACAGATACAAATGGCAGTTTTGTGCTTAACTTTCACTGACAATATTTGCTTATAACCATGGCAGACTCTGAAGTGCTGGACTCTAAATATTCCAAATACATTCTGGCCTTTCAGTATGAACTCTTTTGAATTCCAGTATGATTTCATTATCAGCCTCTTATCTTTAATTACTAGAGCTGGAAACCAGTGCCCCATATCATCTGAAATCTGCTCAACTCCACATTCAAATAAGCAAAAGACTGAACTCAGAAGTAGTCAGAGACTGGTAAAAATACAACACCGAGTGAATAAACATTTGAATGTGTCATCAGAATGTATCATCAATTTTTGGTATCTGATTAAATATCTGTATAGAAAAATATTAAGTTAGCTTTAAAATCTTGATAGTTCTTATCATGATAGCTCCTAATACCAGAGAAATGAGAGACCATTCTTTTCCCATACAGTTGGTGATATCCTTATTCATATCTATTCCCAAGTTCAACAACAATGGATTAAAGGACAATTACAGAATTTTCAAAAAGGGAATGACAGCAAAGGCTTGTGGACTACTGGCAACTTTCCCCCTATACATTTCAACTATTTTAGAATTAGCCCATCATCCTACATGTCATTAACTGTATTATCTTTTATTGTTTATAAAGCATAAATTAAAGTTTTACAAAGTTAACAATCAAAATACAAATATTAAAATAATTTTAATAAAGTATATGAAATCTCTTCTTTAAGGTCCATTAAGTTGCAACCTGACAGAGATAAAAATCATTATAAATATTTCCCAAGTAGCAAACATTAGCTGACATTAGTAATCCAGAAGCATAATTCCCCTAAAATTGTCATGGTTTATTTCAGATACTCAGGTACGACATTTCAGTTAATAAACAAGCATGCAAAATAGCAGATAAAAGCCAAATACAGTACGTGTAGCAAACAGAAGAAAACTACTAGACTTACATTCACTAACAAAGTTCTAGAAGGAAATGAAGCAGTAACGCATTGATTCAAAAGAAAGTCAAATCAAGAAAAAATAGAACAAGGTGATGTGATAAATTCTGTACAGATCGTTCTTTCAAAATGTACTAAGTCTGTAAAAGACTAAACATACATTAGAACAGAAATTAGAAGAATGAGACTCATACAATACAGTATGAAATCCTGTAATACATACTTGAACCGTTTGGACCTGTGGAGACTGAATAACTGATGGCTGAGCTGCCTGAATAACTCCATGGACCTGAACTGTCTGCCCATTAGGCAACTGTACTAATGTCACAGTGGGAGCAGATGATGTTGCATGAGCTGCCGGCATAGATACCTACAAAAAAAAGAGAGAGAAGAAATATACGTTAGTTAACATCAACATCTCATTAAGCCTAACATTTGACCTATTGTTTACAACCCATGGAAGAATGTTTACTAGTCTCTAAGTATCCCTTAAAAAAAAAAACAAAGGAAATACAATCATCTCCATTTTGAGTGTGTGTGTGTGTGTGTGTGTGTGTGTGTGTGTGTGTGTGTGTGTGTGTGTGTG
>NW_017728949.1:7028205-7032432 GCF_001723895.1 Crocodylus porosus | reverse complement strand
GTGTGTGTGTGTGTGTGTGTGTGTGTGTGTGTGTCCTTTTGCTTCTGGAGTTAAACATTGCTGGAACTTATTCTTACTGACAAAGGCAGAAAAGTTATTTTTGTTCACAGAGTATAAAAAATATCTGTCAGATGTAAAAAGTCAAAATTAGTAAGGAGTCAAACCTTTCACATTTGTTAATGGTATAACCACACAAAGTGCATTCAATAAAGAAGCTAGCGAGGTATTTCTAAATGAAGTTAAATGACCAACCGCTCAGCTAGAACAACAATGCACATTTTCAATGAAAACAAATTGTTTCTTGACAGTTGTTTTAATTCTGCACTACAAGGAACACAACTAAGAGATTTGATTTATTAGTACACAGAATAATGCTCTAAGTTTTAAAATCCTGAGTGCTGAAACCTAGGTGCTGATGCCTAACTTCATTCTATTTCTGTCTGTTACAAGTCTCAAATAATCGTATATATATCTTCAAAAATATTTATCAAAATAAGGGGTAGACAACCCCCAACACAGGCACTAGAGCATGGCACATGAAGGCATTTTGCATGGCATGCACACTTTGGGGCAGATGGTGGAGAAGGGGGCTGGGACTGTGATGCCACAACAAGGATCAGGCCCCTCATGGCTCCCCTGCTGTCCACCCTGACATGCCAACATCTCACAAGTCAAGGTTGCAGGTGTTTTTTGGCCCAAAAACACTGCCAACTCTTGATCAAAATGCAAAAATGAACAAGCATGCCTCCTGATATATGATGGGTTTTGGCAGCTGAATTTTTATGGTAGGGCTGTGCAAAGATTTGGTCGCCAATTTGATTCAGTGGAGATTCAGCCCAATTCAGTGGCTGAATCCAAATTGAATCAGGAGACCCTTTAATCTCTCTGAATTGAATCGGAACCCTCCAAATCGATTCAGAAGATTTGACAATTCAGACATTAAATACAGCTTTAAATGTTTTTCTACATACCTCAAGGTACCAGGCAGCTCATGAATGCTGAGATGCTGGGACAGATGGAGCGTCCCATAGGTAAATACATTCATCAAGCAAAATGAATTTACCCTGTGGCCCATCACTGAGCCAGAGGGGACATGCAGTGGCCCCGCTACATGCTTGGAGGCAGACCAGAAGTGGGCCAGAAGTACTTCTAGTCCACTTCTGGGTTCGCTACCAAGCACGCGGGGTGCCCCACCGCGCTCCTGTGGGACGTTCCATTCGCCCCACCATTGCAGCGTTCATGAGCCGTGCCTAGTACCTTGAGTTCTGTAGAAAAAACATTTAAAGCTGTGTCTATGGCCGAATGGCTCATTCTCCAAATCAACATCAAAATCTTCAGATTTAGATATCGCCCAATCAAATCAGGACACTGAGCCAAATCAACAAATTGAATCACTGTCCCTGATTTGGGCTGAATCCGAATCCAATATGGCCCATTTCACACACCCCTACTTTATGGAATCTTGCTTATCAAGAAAATTAAAGGAAAGTGCACTTGACTGTGCCTGTACTTAATAGCTCCAGATTTGGTGCCTCTCTTTTTGCTTCCTTTCTTTGTACAGAATGCATTTCTATAAAATAACACTCAGGTGATTTGACATCTGGTCCTGAGAGAACCTAGGACAAATGTTAGTATGGCACTGCTTTTTAACAGCTGTTGGGACTAACTGCCTCATGGATTTCAGATAACTGAAGAAAAGGTAGTGAACAATTCATGCAATACACTTCTAAGTCAGTAGGTTATAAATCTATTAAACCTTAAACTACATTAAAATCCTCTTTTAATGTAATTTTTAAACAAGTTATTCCATCATCAAACTTCCTTTTTAATAATGCATCCAACTAACTAAAGCAGTCCTTTCCAATGATCACAAAGCTGATCAACTAAAAGCCATTCTGCTGTTTAACTAAGCCAACAGCCAAACATGACTTCAGCAGATGTGTTTAACTTATACTTTATGAGACCAGTTACCTCATTCAAAACAGCCCGTATAATTTTTCTTTCTATTTCAGAACTTTCCCCGAATTCACTAAAAATATAGACATTGAAGTAATTGAAGAATAGCGATTTTATGTGAAGGAGATAATGAAAGAATTAAACTGATAATACGGTTTATGTAGGTACGCATAAACCTCTATTGGTTACCCCATCCAGTGTGGCATACTCATACTATATACTGAAAATATTAGAACAATATAACATTATTTTGCAAGAGTAAATAGTGTTGACTAGGCAGCTAAAGGTTGGCATGCAGCGAACTTAGGTTTGAATTTACTGCATATCACTTATTCTGCCCTAACACACTTTGTATATATTAAGAAGGAAGCAGTTCACTCTACTCTGAAAGTAAAACCACCTCTCACAAAAGCAGTGCACTATAAATTCACACCCTATCTTACTGTGCACTTCCTTTCCCATACAGATGAGCCCATAATTCTGTGTTACAATGCCCTCAATTTCATGAGACTATAATCCCAGCACAGAATTCAACTATGCTTTATTAAAAGTTGTGGTAGTGTTGGAGTGATGTTGCAGCCATGATGATCCAGGACACATATGAAAGGCAAGGATTTTTTGGAGCGATATTATCTTTTACTGGATCAAGTTGGGAGAAATCTCAGAGAAGCTTTTGGGCACAAGGTACCCTTCCTCAGGTCTGGCAAAGGAGGAGATCTGGCTTGAGCTAAGTAGCAGATAGAACAATGGCTTGTGTACAACTCCATACGTAAACAAAACCTGTATGCTTATAGGAATGGAGGAAGGCTGTCAAATAGAAGAGAAGATGAAAACACAGTTTTTTATTAAAAGATGTCATGTATTTTTGTGAGCATGGAAGTACTTTATAAAAATAGTAAACGATTTAGTAATTTTACCTTATAAAAGACAAAAAATTCAAAAAATAAAGAAATATGAAAAACACAGTACTTTACATATATGGAGAAATGCAAACAAGGCCCACAGGCCATATTCTACATTCATTTATTCAATGGTATTACTCATGCCAAACAATATTTATCAGGGACAGAATTTGGTTTCAAATACTGTATTTAGTTAAATCCAAGACAAGTTTTTTTTTTCATTCAACACGACAGGGTAGGAGGGGAGGAAAAGTCTTGTCTTGGATTGGATTACCAACTCTGGGCAGGTGGCAGCTCTGGCCCCAGTCCAACCCTGACCACCACTCTGGGCCCAGTGCCATTGCTGCAGCTGCTACAGCTGCTGCAACTGTCTGACCAGGCCTCTGGGGCCAGAGCCATTGCATATAGTACTTCATATGGGGTGAGCCATGCCAGAAGGGCAAACAGTCAGTTGGGTGGGTGGAGATATTGGTGAAAAGGGGCCAGGGTTGCAGGTGTTTGGGGAGAGTAAAGGGGAAGGGGTCAAGCCATCTGCCTTCCCACTGCTGCTTTCTCTATAGACTGAGCCCTTGCTGCTGCTTTCCTGGCTGTAGTGGGGGGAAGGGGAGAGGGGGAGGAACAACAAATTTAAGATAACTCTCCAGTAATTAGATTCTATATGTGGAAATTTATAACAAAAGTATCATTTTCCATGTACAGAATCTAATTCTGGGGGGTGCATCTTAAATTCAAAGTCATCTTGGATTTGGGAAAATACAGTATTATGCTTCATTTGCATACTTTCTTGCCTCTTCAAAATAATCTTGACAACAGAGGCTCTATTAATGCCTTGCTAAAAGATATACCGCTTTGCCAAATTTGGGTTTCTGGAAACATGAGCAAACAAATAAAATGGTCCTCCAGTTGCTCTTAATGGTTATTATACTTGTCCCGTCTGATTGCTGATGAAGTCTCTGAATTGTCTACAGTTTGTTTTCCTAATATATAAATATAATGTTAGAGAAAAGTTGCCAATTAAAAAAAAAAAAGTAAAACCAACAAACTGTTTAAGCAAGTCATTTCAGAATCACGGCAAGTCAAAATTTGCAGAATTTTCCAAGGATGGTGGTAAAAAACAGCAACAGGGATGGCAGAGGAAAAACAAACAACTGAACAATCTGTTAAAACATTAGTTTCCATATATATAAAGAAATAATTCAGGTACAACACACTCCAGTATTTTCTAGAGTTAAACCATCCAGTACAGTAAAATCTCTGTTATACAGCATCCCTGGGGTAAGGGGAATGTTGGTTACATAAAAACTCTGGTTATCTGAAATAACTTGGCAGGGTTTTCAGACGAGGAGGAGCAGGGATGGGGTGGGGGGGG
>NW_017728949.1:7007988-7028105 GCF_001723895.1 Crocodylus porosus | reverse complement strand
GGCAGCGGTGGCTGCTGTATGCAAGCTCCCCACAACCCTGGCATAGCTGGCTGGCTGGAAACTCCAGTTAGAGTATTCCAGCTGGTGAAGTACTGGGTAACAGAGATTTTACTGTACTAGAATATGATGAATTTAAAGATTAAAGAAAATGCATGTACTAGCTGTTCCAGAATCATGTAACATGGAACATCCTCATCAGAAGACAGTTTAACTTCTGGATATTTTATAATTTGGGAACAAAACTGTAGAAATATTGGATAAAATCATTTTATACCTGGGCTAAAGTTGCAATCTGTGGCTGTGCCTGTACGGTCATCTGTTGGGTTTCTGCCTCCGTAACGGCTGCATCTCCACTTTGCTGGTTCTCTGCACCAGATTCCATGGTCATTTAGTTACCTACAATTGCAGTGATATGTATGAGTGAGGCTTTCTCTTTCATGACATGCATCTGCACATTCATACGTAGGATAGCCATAAATTTCTATTACAATATACTCTTTTCATTTGCTTATTAAACTGGCAAAATAGAACCATTCAGGCTGAATTTTTTTAATGCTGAGTATTCTGCCCTGGGCAAAATTTTCTGTAAAGTTTTGAAGGAAAAAAAATTCAATTATTTTCACTAAGGGCTAATTGGGGAATATACAGTCCTCTGTTCTCTGCCCACATTAAAAAAGTGTTACTGCCATTTTGTTGAGAATCTAACATCTCCATATGGCAAAACACTGACTTAAAATTGAAGGGGCGGGGTGGTTGTCTTCTGCCATCCCCATGAAATTCTGCCGAAATCTGGCCAAATTTGATAAATCACTTAAAAACAGTTTGGAACATGACCAGTAACAGATTTGGTGTTTAGCAGCTATATTCTGTGTGCACTGAACATGCTCTATCCCCAAACAAATTCTACTTTACAAAAATGCGCAGGAACCACCCCCCAGTCATCATGATCCATTCCAGGGAAAAGGATGTGCCCTACAGGCAAAATTTTACCCACAACTACACTGGGTAAAATTCATCTGCCAAAGGAATGGATGTAAGATATCTGGCAAGATTTCTCATAAACATCCCATTGTCTGGAATATATATCACAAACACATTTTTTATAAAAGGCATACTGTAAATTTTCTTAGGCTAAGTTATGCATTCTAGACATCGCCTAACACATTTATTTTGAAGTGTTAAATGAATAGGCCTGTATCCGTAGAACAAAAAATTCTATAAAAATAAGTGTATAACTTCAAAAGGCAAATTTATAGGCAGAATGTAATGAAAGCTAAATGCTGCTCTAATCTTTAAATGTTTAAATAAAACATTTACAGTATAATAAAGTTTGATAATGTCTTCCAATTAACTAGCAGTCAATGAACACCTGGATACCATATATATGGAAAAATTAACTACTTCTTTAGTGGTCTAAATATTTAATTTTAAACATTAGATCAGAGAAGCCTCTAATTCAACAAAAGCAGTGATTCAGTATTACTGGAAAGTATGCTCTTTGGGAATATATACTGAATGACATAGGGACAGTCTCTCCTGAGTAAAATATGAAATCTGTCTTATATTAACTGCTTATTAGAAAAACAAGACACAAAGAACATTAAATATAGAATTTCAGGCACAGTGACCACAATATAACTGTGGATCAGTTTGCTGTAGCTATGGTACATGAAAGCCATTTGTATAAATACATTTGCTTGCTTTGCTAAAATACAGAAATTAACTTAGTGAATAAACCGAACCCTGGGCATACAAGTAATAGAAAATAATCTAACTGTCATTTCTTGATGATGTTTTTAAGTACTATAGATGTAGTTTGGTATCAGTATGGAATAATTATAGGAGTCTTGGTTAAGATGGAATCAAGGTTGTCATTAAATATTGCTAATTTAAAGGAAATATGAGAACACTGGGAACAAAAGAAAAAAACTCAAGCCCAAACACTGTAACAAGGAAGGGAAAAAAAAGCAAAGTTAAGTTAAATTAAAACAAACAAACAGTGACAAAAACTCAATTTTTTTGTGTGGAAATAACCAGTTAAATTCTCCTAAGCATCCCAAATTCTGCCTTGCTTCCCACACCTACCATCATTTATATGTTCTATATAAGACAAATATTAGTTTAAGGATTTCAAATGTGGCAATCTGCCTGAATCTTACATAAACTGCTTAAGATTCATTAAGCCTAATTTATAATTGGTTTAACAACTTCAAGGAATATGCTGCCTATGGCTGTGGAAACATTATAAAGCCTATTTTTTGCTATATTTTTTCATGTTCCACTTCTTCCAAAAATCACAATGTCATTAAAATAACCTTATATGCTATTTATTTGTATTACTATAGTGCTGAGACTTCAGAAATGTAACAAATTTAAAATTTGTTCTCTACTCTGATCAAAAAAACAAAAATGCGCAAAACATTTTGAATAGTTACGGCCATTTGTATATTTTCCCCTTTAAACTAAACTGTTAGCACTGTTCTAAACAATGTCAACAGAATTTAGATTGTAGGGTCTACTTAGCTGTACATACACAGAATAAAGTTTTCACCTATAAGCATCCACTTGAAGCCTGTCAATGAGGATCATAATCGTTTAAGATTGTTGCCTTGCATCCAAAGGTGGGTCTGAGGAAACAATATTAGGAAGATAAGATTAAGTTTGGATAGGTCTTTATGCACACGAAGTCTAGAAAATAAGATGTTGGTGCTGTTGCTGCTTAATCAGGGACACCAGACTAGAGATACCCTGGCCATTCAGTTGGCAGATTAGGGAAACATTCGTATTCCAGTTGTGGAATAATGTAGTGTATGCATGGGGAATGATCTTGTCCCGTTTGAAATGTACAGGATTTGCTTGCTCAAAAACATCCAATGAATGGAATTTGACTATATGTATAATAAGAATAATACAGGCAATGAGGCAGTTTGAGACAATTTAACTCATGATTTGATATATTTAAGTAGGGGTTTTATTTCTATTCTATAGTTCAAAATTATTTTAAATGTCATCTAACCTTAACTTTGAACTACCTTTCTGTATTGCTTAGTTCATGAAGTCTAGTTCTTTAACAGGCCTGATCTCCTAGGTCCTCTCAACACATAAATATCATGCAAGTAACTGGTTACTTGTGCAATCACCTTAAGACCAGCTACATGTGTAAAGTAGCTATCACACAATAAAAAACTCCAGCCAGCTATAAAATGAAGACCTCAAAAATGTATTATAACTTTATAGCTGGTTGTTACTGAGCTTTAGTTTGCACATGTAGCAGGGCCTCCCCTGTAGCTGAGAGCCCTGTCACCTGACTAGACTAGCTGAGAGCCCTGTCACCAACTAGGGCTTCTAGTTGCTGGGTGCATTGTGCCCAATGTGAAACTTCTGAGCCCTGGGGATCATGGCTGCTGTGATCCCCAAGGCTCAGGGACGCGTGAAACTCATGGCCCACACAGGACTCTTAATCCTGGCTGAACATAGCTCCCACAGCTGGAAACCACCTTAGCAAAGGCAGCTCCTAGCCATGGGACTCTGCTCCTTGTCAGTGCAGGGGGAACACACAGGATTGGGCTCCCCTTACACTGGAAATAAGGTGCAATTGGGTCTGATGCACAAACCCACAATTGTGCCTTCTTCCATGCCACATGTAGCACAGCAGGAAGTGTGATTGTGTGGATCACACATTAGATCCCATTGCACATGTGCCTGCATGTGTGGAGGAGACCCTAGAGTTATTAAGTAGATGTTAATGTTTGCTTTATGATGATCCAATGCAAATAATTACCCATTTCTAAAAGTTCAAAGTTTCCAGAAGTTAAATGAATAAAGGATATCGAATAACAAGAATACACTTTTTGTGTGTATTAAATTAAAAGTGATTAAATTGAGGCTTCCTGACCAGTGATTTAAACTGATCTGATTTAAATCCAGCCTGATTTTCCTAAATAATTTTGTCTATAGGACTTCTGAACAACAGAGAAAAAAAATCAACTTTAGGAGACCATCTTAGTCAGGGTATGGTTAGAACACTTTATTTATAACAAAACTTTCCCAAATGGAGAACTCTTCAACTTTCCTATGTTTGATCATTTCAGATCCAAAATTCAACCATAAATCAGGAGCTAAGGGAATCCACAAAGAACACTGCTGGAAAGCTAAATGATTTCTTTACATCCATCTTCAATCCAAGAAATGTCTATTCTAGATCTTTTTTCAAGTAAAACTTTAAATGCAATTAGAGATAAGGTGCCAGAAAAGAGAGGTGCTGGAACAAATAGATCATTTAACAAGCTTTAAGTCATTAAACTAAGATCATACACATCCAAGACTTCTGAATGGGTATAACTAAAACATGAGCTCATTAAAAATGGATATTGTGACCTGGAAAATAGTAAATGCTATACTAACAAGTTAAAAAAGGCTTTAACAGTAATCCAGTAAATCTTCATGGTTTTAAAAACTATTAAGTCATATAAATATAACTTGTATACTAGTTGAAATGATAATTATAGAATAAACAAACAGCTATTGTGGGATATTGTGACATGATAGGTTTTAGCTAGGATCATTTATGCAAAGACAAACTCCATTACACTGACAGTCACATAGCAAGTAAGGTAAAACTGGCTAACTTCATCTATTTAACCTTTCAAAAAAGCCCTTGACAAGGTTCTCAAAAAAGATTACCAATTAAATGGTCTTGAGTGAGAGGCAATATACCATATTTTCTCATATACAACATATACCTTGTTTTTCAAAAAACAGCATCTTGGTTATTGGGGTGCAAATGGGAAGTAAGGAAATACAGCATCAGCAATTTCTGCCACCTAAGCTTCTGGCAGGTAAAAACAAAAGTAAGCCTATATGCAATCCACAGGGAGCAGAATGAGTAGCTCAAAAACAAGGTACATATCTTGTTCTGGGGCATGCTGGATGCATGAATATATACCATTTTCAATGATCAAAAATTGGTTAACTTGCAGGAAAGCAGAGTAGGATGAAATCATGGCAAACAGTAAAATGCTTCTAGGTTCCGTCCTTGGCTAGTGTTGTTTAATCTGTTTATTAATGATTTAATGAAAACTTCTGTCACAAATTACTGGAACTCCAGTTGTTCATATCCTTAAATTTTGCTTTCACAAAAAAGAGAGGCCAGTTTCTGATTTGCTCATGAGAGCTACAGAACAAAGTACTTAAGGCAGGAAAATATTATATATACAGACTAGCAAATTGCCTGTCAAGGAGGAAGGGGGGGGAGGAGGGGGTGCCTGAACATTCTCAACTGTTTGAATTTAACTTGAACATTTGATTCATGGCTTTCAATCTTACATTGATACCTAGTACTTTCTGCATTACACTTTTTAAAGAAAGAGAGAATTTGGTAATAAACTGCAATTTATTTCTTACTATATACTTTCAGAGAGCAAGCACAACTATGCTTTTGTGCTGAGATCCTTTAAACACTTTAATACACATAACATTTTTCTCTCATGCACAAATATTTGCAGGGTTTGTGCGCTATTCACTTGCTGATAATTTTTTGCTATTTATGGAGTAAACCTAGACCACTTCAGTTTGCCATGCTTCACTGAATCTGGTATCTTTCCAGTTCATGTATATTTTAATCAGGAAGCCCAACATTTTCAGCTCTACTGTATTTTTGTGATTCTTTTAAATATGAGTAACAAGTTTCCTTTTGGCCAAAAGTATATAAAGGGCACATCTTTTTTTAAAAAGGTGCCAATATTAAAGGTAATACAATTTAGGAATGCTCATTTTCCTAGCATGGTGGGTTGATAGCTCACTGAATAATTTACTACATCCCACTTGGCCAATGTAACTTAAAGGTAGAAACTTATAACTCCAGGTAAAGAATAGGTTCCTCTCAAGCAATAGATTCTTAACATCAGTTTACTCTATACTCTGCTTAGGTGTATAGTTGGTGAAACAGACTAAGTAAACCTTGTCAATTTCAAGTCTGCTACTGAGAGGCTGAGGCTCCCTAAGTAATAAGAGGAGGAGCCTTAATAAGATCAGAAAAGTTGGAACGGTTCTGTCGTTAACGAGCATTGCTTGCATTGAGTTTAGGTAAGTGTGCACATACTGTTTAAGAGTATAAACAGAGTATATTGTAATTGGACTGACCATTACAAATGATGGTAGATAGAATAAAGAGCAAGGAAACTGCCTCAACACAGGTGTTTCCTTGTATTTAAATGGTTACACTTAACAAGACTAGCATCACAGATGCATACATGCATTTCTTACCAAAAACATTTTATTTAATGTAACATTACTTATAAACTTTCAACTCACTTGTTTGTGGAACGTTGGTTAACTTTATAGTGTGAACTAGAATGCACACCTTATACTGGGGGTAGGCAATTATTTTGGGTGGAGGGCTGCTTACTCAGTTTTGGCAAGTCATTGAGGGCCGCATGACAGGCAGCCAGGGGCAGATAAATATTACTTTTCTAAATTTTGGGGGGCCCCGTGGGCCAGATAGAATGGCCTGGTGGGCTGCATACAGCCCATGTTTTGCCCACCTGTGCCTTATATGGATCAGACTGGTGCACTATAATATGGAATTGATGGTCGTTTCAGATCATGATGAGATTAAAAGTGCCACCTTGATCTAATAAATATGTAGACTTATATTTTGAAACAAAAGTCCTCAAGGAAATCCCAGCATTCTGGGAACTAACTGGATGGTGGACAACGGAACATCTTCTCTCCCTACCCAGAACAAGACAGCTCCAACTCTTGAATCTTCCAAAAATGGTAAACTACGAGCAGCAAAGCTTAAATTTGATTCTCCAGGCCACTCCTATTTTTTATATTAATACACGGATTCTGAATACTATAAGTCAGGGGTTCCCAAACTTTCAAAGATTGTGCACCACCAATTTAAAATGATACAACCTTAAGTACCACCAGCAATTTTTTGTCATATAAAAGTAATTATAATAAATCTGTTAATATGTACCACTGACAGGTTGTCTGCATACCACTGGTGGTACACGTATCATAGACTGGGAACCACTGCTATGGGTCATCTGAGCATGAAGCAAAATGTTGAAGGTCTGAAGTGGTAAGAAAAATATTAAACTTCAGATCATTCTGATTGGGTGTGTCTACACATGCATTAGATCCAGGAGTGGCTTACTTGTGTGTCAATGCTCCCAGGCAGGCATCCACATGCAGAGACCTGGGAGTAGATCTGCTGCTAATGGCAGCAAACTGCTCCTGCTTCCTGGGGCCCTGCAATGGGCCCCTAGTGCCACCAGGGGGGAGCTCTAGGCTGAGACACTGCTCCCTGCCCCCAGGGGACTGCCTACTGTTGAGGCCAGGACAATGTCCCCCCTGCTTTGGCAGCATGGGGCTCCTGGGCCCATCTCCTTGATTGTGGGCAGGGGACTTGGAAAGTGCTGCAGGGGAAGGGCAGGCCCCCTACCCCACAGATCAGAGCAGGAAGCTGGGAAATATCTCACACCTGCAACTCTTTCCAAGCACCATGCCTCAATCACCTGACTATGCCACAGGACTGGGACTTACCCCTGATTGGGACAGTTCCCAGCCTCCACTCCATGATCGCAGGTTGGGGGCTGGGGAGTCTGTTGCCCGCCCAGCTCTGCAATCATGGAGGTCAGCAGAGAACAGGTTCCCCAGCCCCCTCTCAGCACCAGCTACATGGTTGCAGAGCTGGCACTGAAAGACCTTATATCCTCATCCCAATCATGATGGTGAAGCAGGGGGGCTTGGAGCTGTCTGCTCCTGGGGCAGGGGCACATAGTCTCTGACCAGGCTTCGGTGGCAGCTCCCGGGGCAGGGAGCAATCTCCTGGCCCCTGGTGGCGAGCTGACCAAGAGTAGATTTGCTTCCAGTCAGGCTTCTATGAGCGCTACTGTGCCATAAGTAATCACACATAAATTTGCTACTTGCATTTGCAGGTTAAAAATGTAATCATGTACTAAGTATGTACATGTATAGGCGCACATGCTTACTGGGTAGTAAACTACACTACTGTGCAATAAAGAGTCTCTTGTAAGCGTACCCACTGTGTCAGAAAGCTACCAAATTGAGTTAAAATGTTCAGTGCAGGAATGTTATTTTTTACATGGTATCAAAAGGGAATATGGAACATATTTCAGGCAACAGTTCTTGTCTCTGTGCTCAGATTTTGGTCATCAGTAAGAACATTCAGATTCATTTGCTATGTATTTGATCCATTGGTCACACTGAATCAGCCGATACAAAATACAGTTTCATGTATAAGCTCCCAGCTTTTACAGGCATAAACTATGTCAAAACTTTTTCTATCCGTTTGATGTCCAAAATATAAATGATAGTTTAAGTATTCAAACACAAAGGACAAGAATATTAAATTGCATCACGTAAGGAATATTGACAAGACTTTATTTTAAAACCTCTTGGTTCAGAAGGAAAATTAAACAAAAATGAATATTTGCCCCCAAATGATTTTTTAAAATTCTCTAATGGGTTACTCTAACTATGAGATGGTTAAAATTAAACAGCTATTTACAAGAAGCTGGTAATTATCAGAAACTTCTGTCTATCTCATTAAGAATGGCAATTGTGTTTAGTGCACTAAAGTGAAAACCTATGGCCAATATAAAAGTGTGTTAAAACTTAGAAGTTTTACTTCTTCCTTAAATACAAAGTGCCTCTTTGTTAACTTTACAGACTGGCAATGTATATTTAGTTCTTTATGCTGCCAAAAAAGCTACAGTATAATACATCCCAAGTACACATGGAAAAAATATCACGGCTCTACAAGTCTGGTTCTTATTTCTGGTTGAATTATTTCTATTCACAAAATGTATTAGTGTTAAACCAAAGACAATGTTTGTGCATTTTAGGCCACAGCTCAAATTGTAACATGCTTATTACTCCTCCAACAGCTTCAGCTTCCAGAAATAAAATTATCAGTAACAGCATCTTGTTACAATTGAGCTGCATCAATTAACTACTTTTTAAAATTCATTCTATAGTAGTATGTGAAGACTTATAGCATGGGCAGGCAAAATATGGCCCGCGGGCTGAATCTGGCACGTCATCCAGCCTGCGATGCCCACCAAAGCATTGTACCCTGCCCATAAAGGTGGGAGGCACCCACATATACACACCCGCCAACATACCTTATTGCGCCTCACTCCCACCCTCGTGGGCAGAAAGGCCTGGCCCAACCAGCATGTAGCTTCTTGGTGAGGCAGCTGCTGCCACTGCTGCTGTCACCAGGGGACCTGCTTGGCTTCCCTAACATCCTGCTTGCTCTGGGTAGCAGGTAGTGAATCAGTGGGGGCGGGGGGGGAAAGATGCAGCTGGGCTGGAGTAGGGAGCATGGGGCTGGTGACAGCACGGAGCCCGCACCCAGGGGGGCTGATGGGAGCACAGAGCTTGGATGGGCAGGGTATGAGGGAGGGTGGGGGACCGTGGGGACTCTTCCCCCACACACACTCTCTTCCATGGCACACAGCCCCACAAGTGGTAGAAGCAGCAGCAAGAGGCACTCAGGGTGCTTAGCAGTGTGCAACTTGGGTAGCACTGCACATGGGGGCAAGGAGCACAGCCCGGTTGGGCTGTCTCTATTGCCAGGGCTTCCTGCTGCGCGTGGGCAGCCCTCGCATGTCACTGGAGGGAAGCTCCACGTGCTGGAGCCGGCAGCCTGTGCCGCTTCCTGCTGGGCAGGTGCCAGGACTCTGCAGGGAAGTGAGGCTGGGGCTCCCTTCCACTTCCCAGGAGTCCCAGGAACTGCATGGCAGAAAGCGGCACAGGCAGCTGCCTCCAGCTTGTGGAGTTTCCCTCCAGTGTGGGGGCTGCCCATGCGCAGTGGGGAGTCCCAGCAATGAAAGCGACCTGGCTGGGCTGTGCTCCTCGCCCCCATGTACAGCACTGGCCAGCACTGTATGCTGCCGGGCACCAACACCTGGCACCCCGAGTGCCCCTGCCTGAAGATGGTGCAGCTTCCTGCAGGACTGCACACCATGGAGGGAGTGTGCAGGGGGGTCTCCACACAACTCCACCTTCCCTTACACCTACAATTGCCACACACCCACACCCTGTCTTCCCAACCCCCCCACATAAACACCCCCCAACATACACTATTGCACCCCCACACACCCACCTCCCAACTCCCCATACACACCACCCAACCACACCCCTCACACACAACATAAAAAGACTACGACTTTATTTTCAAGTTATTATGCAATCGCCTCTATATACACTATGCAACCTCAAATCATGACAAAACAAGTTGTTTTGGTAATAAAATTAAAATGTTATAGTAGGTGTTTGACTTTTAGTGTATAATTTGTTTTTTTTCCTGGTTCTAAGATGGCAACCTCCCCCACCTTTGAAAGGGGCAAGGTGAAGGACTTCTGGTGGTAAAAGTGAGGGGTTAGGGGTGGGACTTCTGGTCCCAAGATGATGACCAGGGGGCAGGGCAACTGTCAAGGGGCAGGGCTACTCAGGTAGCCTTTGAAAGCTCACCAAACATTGTTAAGTGGCCCTCCACTCAAAATAATTGCCCACCCCTGACTTATAACTTAGTGAAAATTCTTCTGAAGCACTTCCAGTACTATTTCCCCCTTTAAAAAAACCTGTTTACCTAGCTTCAGTCAAAATTTCTCTGCCTTAACATGCATTCAATGCATTTTGTTTTTATTTTTCACATCTTTTAAAACTGTGGTCACAGTAGGAGCGCTTTCTCAAAAGAGGAGGTTCTTGCAATGTGCTGTGCAGATGGATACACCCTGAATTAATATGACCTCTCTGCCTAAACTGCCTCAATCAAGAACAACTGATCTATGTATTTCATGATGCTTTATCTTGGACTATGTATTACATTATTATGTATCCTATATTACTTCACAGCAGCATAGCCTGGTAGGAGATAGTTGTGGTCGTGACAACGCTGATGACTTTGAAAATCAAGACTATGGTAGTAATTGAAACAGACTGGGAGCTGGTAGGTTCTGGGGCTGAAGGCATACAGAAAAGCAGCTAGCAGCAGCTATTCTTGTTCAGGAAGGGCAAGTCTCAGTCTATATGAAACGGAGCCTCTGCTTTGCATCCACATAAGTCCCAGATAATGTGAAACACAGTAAACTAATCTAGTATTAACAAATGCATGGATAATTGTGTCCAGTTCCTCCTTTGTGACAAAGAGGTGAATTGCTTAATAAGGTGTTTTATTCCAGCACCAATGCCATTTAGTCCTTAGTTTTAACCGTGCACTCAGAACAGAATCCCAAACCTTTCTACTTCATCAGTGCAGGAAGGAAGGGATACTTTTGATGGTAATGAAAGAAAACGTTCAGGTAGGTCAGTTCTTAAATGCGTTTCCCTTGGTTCCAACCAGCATCACTTCTGCCTTGACTTAACTGTGTTTAAGCAAGCTACCTAGTATTTATTTCTTAAAGCAACTGTAGCTCCTTATAGTGCTGTTGGCTGCATTACTGGGAAAGAAAATGAAGAACTAGGTATCACTGGCATTCCACTGGCACCAATGTCTTTAGTGACTTGCAATGCAGTCCGATGTAGATATTAAAGAGGGGAGGATACAGGAGGGATCTTCAAGGGATCTTCTATGGAAAGGTTTTTGGGACAAGAAGCATCATGACCCTCCATGTCCTGCTGGAGAATAATTTGAGCCAATGTAATTCTCTGCTCCCAGCTTTAACTATGTTGCATAGAAAAGTGGGTGGCTAGTTGTGGCCAAAGCTACAGGGCCACAGCTAACAGTAAGAGTATTAAAAACAGGTAGCTACCCAACTCTGCTGGACTTGGCTGCATTCAGTTATGAAGCCTGACTGCTAAGCATTCAGGAGACTGATAGAGGCTACATGCTGGATACTCACTACCTGGACAACTCTTCCTCCTCCTCAGTTATCACTATATGACATTGCTAAACAATAGAAGGATGGAGATAGGATAACTTCAAAGCTTTTCAGAAATATAAGTATATTTTTCATGCAACTTCTCTGGAAAAAAAAAGACTACCACATTTACTCAAATACAAGATAACTTTGATTATAAGACAACAGCCCAATATTCGATCCCACATATGGAAATTTTATAAATTTGTTATCATTTTCCAGGTACAGAATCCAACTTTTGGAGTTTTGCCTTGAATTTGTCCCCCTCTCACTGCTACAGTAGAGAAAATAAATCTGGGGCCAGGTAGTCCCCTTGTCCTCTGCTCCCCATCTCTGAACTTCTTTCCCCTGCAGCCCCTTCTCCAATTCCTTAATGTCAGGCTGCTCTTCCTGAGCACACGGAAGTGAGAAGCAAGTTTAAAAACACTGACCTGGAAGTAAACACACCTATAGTAACTTACATAGAGGGAAATTACTACAGGTACCCATAGTTCATCCAGAATTGATGCACTTTACTTCTTTTGAAACTGCTGCAAGCTTTAGCATGCATACTCTGTGAACAAGCTTTTAGGCAGCGCTTTGGCATCTACTTGTTTATACTACAAACTATGCATGACATTACCAGGGGCAGGCAATTATTTCAGGCGCAGGGCCGCTTACTGAGTAGGGGCAAGCCATCAAGGGCCACAAATCAACTAGGGGTAGATATATATTAATTTTCTAAATTTTTTAGGGGCCCCACAGGATGGATAGAATGGCTTGGCAGGCTGCATTTCGCCCACTCCTGCATTAGTCTAAAACCAAAAGGCTCGTGACTTACCACATGGTTCACTGGGCTGGGCAGAGACAACAGCATTTCAAGCTATGGTGGCCCCCAAGCTGAGCACTACTCAGTAGGTCAGATTCTATCCCACCCAACGAAGGACCCATGTAGCCTCCCATTCATGACTGGAACCAGGTGTTCTTGTCACAAATCACGGGATCCTCCAAAAATTATATGCAGATGAGGTGCAGGACAACTTGGTCCATGTCCAACTACATTTCATAGAGGGTAGGGCCACACTAATCATATGCAACAGGTTGAGAGAGGATTCAACATTTGGTTTCTGGGTGACTGTTTGGAGCCTTGTTCAATGATGTTTGCTAGACATTTAAGGCTGGTTAAAAAACAGGACTCATTGGGTATGGGAAAGAAAGGCACAGCTCACCTTTGGAAGTGAAGAAGTCAAAATGTATGCAGTATAGCAGCTCACCATGATGGAAAATTCTGAGGGGGACTGGGCACAATGGACACTATTTATTCAGATAGGGTGCAATAACCTATTCTTGTGGTGGGTTCCCATTAGCATCACAGCCTTTTAGCTATAATTAAATGTAGCATTTTTGGTAGCAGGGGTAGGGTGTCAGGGCTGACCCTCCTGGTGCCAGCCTGGTATTGCAATACCTCCAGGTCATGTGAGTTCCCTGAAGAGGGAACACCCACTCATTTTTTTTAAGAGCCACACAAAAAATAAAAGGATTTACATCTGTATGTTTGCCCCATATAAACCATGTGTTTTATAGTAATGCTCAGTGTTGGCTGCATTTAGTCAACTTCATACTTGATTTCTAAGCACATGCTGCTTTTGGCAGCAGTTTGATGGTAGACAACGTATTTAGTGAGGTTTCCTGGTATGCAAATGTAAGACAATGGGTTTTCCCCCCCCATAGAATCATAGAAGTAGGGTCGGAAGGGACCTTGTAGAACTTCAAGTCCAACCCCCTGCCTGGGCAGGAGAAAAAACTGGGCTCAAATGATCCCAGCTAGGTAGGCATCAAGCTCCTCTTAAAGATCCCCAGGGTAGGAGCCAGCACCACTTCCCTTGGAAGTTGGTTCCAGATCCTAGCCGCCCCAACTGTGAAGTAGTTCTTACGGATGTCTAATCTAAACCTACTCTCCAAAAACTTGTGGCCGTTATTCCTTGTTATGCCAGGCGAGTTTATAGAAGGTCACCGTGTAGGGTCTGCCCTGTTGTCCCCGGATCATGCGGGTGGCCCTCCTCTGGACCCTCAATGTTGTCCACATCCCTCCTGAAGTGGGGAGCGCAGAACTGGACACAGTACTCCAGCGATGGCCTGACCAGTGTTGCACAGAGGGGGAGGATTATCTCCTTGTCCCTGCTAGAGATGCACCTGTGGATGCATGACAAGGTCCGGTTAGCCCTGCCAGCCGTGACCTCGCATTGTCGGCCCATGTTCATGTTGGAGCTAATAATGACTCCAAGATCCCTTTCTGCCTCCATGCTCTCAAGAAGGGAGTTTCCCGTCTTATAAGTGTGCTGCTGGTTACTACTGCACAACTGTAGCACCCTGCACTTGTCAGTGTTGAAGCGCATCCTGTTTTTGTTAGCCCACCCCTGTAACCTATCCAGGTCTTGCTGCAGTCTTTCCCTCTCTACTAGCGTGCTCACCTCTCCCCAAATTTTGGTGTCATCAGCAAATTTAAACAGGTTGCTTTTCACTCCATCGTCTAAATCGCTGATAAAGAAATTGAAAGCGCGGGCCCATGGACCGATTCCTGGGGGGACTCTGCTGCCCACTTCTCCCTAGGTCGATATGACCCATCCACCACCACCCTCTCAGTGTGACCCTTCAGCCAATCTGCAATCCATCTGACCGTAGGCATCAATGCCACAGTCGCCCAATTTTTTAGTGAGGATGGGGTGGGAGATGGTGTCAAAGGCCTGGCTGTAGTCCAGAAAAACTACATCCATGGCAACACCTGCATCCAATGCTTTTATGACCTGATCATAAAAGGCAATCAGGTTGGTCTGACATGACCTGCCCCTAATGAAATTGTGCTGGTTGCCCTTCAGCATCATCTCTGAGGCCAGCCCATTGCAGATGTGCTCCATGAAGATCTTCTCAAAGAGTTTCCCTAGGATTGAGGTAAGACTGATGGGTCTATAGTTGCCCAGGTCCTCCCTCCTCCCTTTTTTAAAGACGGGGACCACGTTGGCTATCTTCCAATCATCTGGCACCTGGCCCAAGCACCATGAGCCCTCATAAAGCCGTGTCAAGGGCCCTGCAATAACTCCTGCTAGCTCCCTCAACACCCTGGGGAGGAGAGCATCTAGACCCACTGATTTGAACACGTCTACCCCCTCTAGAAGCTCTCCAACCCAGTCCTCCCCAACCTGAGGTCTGGAGGCTTTCCCCTCGAGTTCATCTTGCATCACTGCCCCTCCCCCCATACTGATGGGGGGAGGGGCAGAGAAATTTTGTCTTATATTGAAGTTAATGTGGTATCTTATTTGTTAGCAGTGGGCACCATTACTTTTCCATGGCTTTCATCAGCTAGGAGATATGAACTGCTCTATAACATGCCTTTACCTAACTTGCAACATTCCTGCTAATCCAGTTCTACTCATTATTCTTACTTTAAAAATGGGAGGGAGAGGAAGAAGAAGCAAGCAAGAAAGGCCAAGAGGCCTATAATTTTGTAATATTGAAAGCACTCACCAATGTCTGACAAAATATAAGTATAATCAATGAGATACAGGGGCAGTGTTCTGTGAAAAAACAAAAAAACAAAAAACCCCCATACCATCTGTCTCGCTCCAAATCTTCAACAGAACTGATGAGATAAAAGGTATGCCCATCCAGCACACTGTAGTACTGTGCAGAGCTGTATTACATTCGTAGTAGTGCGAATTATCCCCGAAAACTGCTAATAAAACTACTTTGCTTTGAACACCCAAGCCAGGTCATTCAGAACTAACTTTGGTATCTTCACAAAACAGTGTATTATGTATGGACCACATATAAAACTCAAGATGCTTTCATAATATAAGCTTTGATAGCAAGACCCTGAAATTTTTGATCTCCCCCCCATCTATTGTCACCTGGCTACTCAAGAGGATGATGATTCCATTTCATTTTCTCTCCTCTTTTCACTTTATTCTTGGTATTTGAGAAAGGAACAGCTATTTTCCCCATACAAGTATGTCCTAGGCCTCTGAAACTTCTGCCTCACTTTCTTCACCTCCCTACAACACAAAAGAGAAACCAACATGACCACGGACAAAAACAGTGAAAGAAAGTAATCACTGAAGTTTGCCTCTGCCTTAACTTGGAAGTAACAATATACCTGTTTTGTTTTGTGTTTTAAAGCTACTGGTATCACTGTGGGAATAGGGTAGAAGGGGAATTACTTCCTCTTTTACCTTCTCTTATCTTAACCTTGTTGGAACTTTTGGAGCAACAAGAATGAAATGGACAAACCTGCAACCTGCTTTGTGGGAAAAGACTAGACTCCTATGCTCATGGTAATGGCTTAATTCTTTTTTCTAGAGAAATCTTCTGCACTGAGATGTAGATTTTTCAAACTCTGCTTCTATCCCACAATAAAGTGGTTGGCAACTTTTCAGGCTTCAGGCCAGGACCTAGTTCAGGTCAGAGGCAGGCAGGCCCTAGAATCCATCTGCTGCTGCTTCACCCCACAGCAGCATAGGCAAAGCAACTGCTACTGAAGCCCCACATCTTTAGGCTGGATCGAACAGCTATACAGGCCATAAGCTCCCAACCCCTTGCTATAAATGCCAGCCAGAGCAGAACTAAAGGAAGTCTTTACCACAACATGGGGTAAGACAGGCAAATGAAGAATTTCTATTAGTCAACTGGTTTTAACAGAAAGCCAGATGGGAAGAATTCTCATATTAATCTCCAGATGAGATGTGGTAATAACAGTAAACTGAAGAAAAGGTCCCTTTCTCTGTTACCACAGAGATCAAACATAAGATTAGAGTGTTCTCGGTTTATCAGAAGGGATGGAAAGCTGGAAAGTTTTATGACAGCTAGAGAAAACTGGGGAAACTGCAACAACACTAAGCACATGGAACAGGCAGGGAGGGTAGAGGTTAACATCATGCATAGACCACATGAAAACAATAGGATCAAGGAAGTGTCTATGGAGGCTAGGAAGAATAATGAAAAAGGGAAAATGTCAGAGCAAGATAAATAAATATGTATTTATGATAAGATATGTGTTCATGTGGTTGTAAATAACTTGAATCTACTGCCTCCCATTTTTATTTATACTGTGCATATATAAAAATTGAAACAAAGATCAGTATTGCCACCAAATAAATAAAATCTTGTATCAGAGTCTATGTTGCTTATCCTAACTTATAAACATAAATCTGATGGGCAGCAAGCAAATTTCAGACTATGCCCTTGTTTGTCCTAGTTCAACAGATGATAACACTTTTTCTCTAATCCATGTCTGATCTTTATTTCTAGGCGCAGAAAGATCCTATCTCAACTCTTACTCCCATAGGAATGAGGGACAGAATTCTGTCCTCAACCTAATAGGCTATCGCTAAACTAGCATTTAAATATTAGATCTTTATCAGAATACATACAAAAATACCCTATAAAAAGTACAAACAATATAGGTATAATCTATGGCACAAATTTTTCACAGCATATCTTTGTTAGCCACAGGCGTGAAAAGATTGCACCACCTGGGCCAACAGAGATAGAGCTGAATTCACAAACTGTTGCTGGCATACACCAGAAAAGGGCTTGTCAGCCCACAGCTTTTGTCATTCAGGTAGTATAGTCAAGTTGACAGAAAAGAAAAACCGCTTCTGCCAGCTGGCATCTCCACTACATTCTGCATTTCCACCAGGGTGACCTGCCAACATAGCCATGCTGACACAGCTACGGCAGCAGTGCCTCTAATGTACACCAGTGGTTTTCAACCATTTTTCATTTGTGGACCCCTAAAAAAATTCAAATGGAAGAAATGTTGAACGGAGGTGCAAACACCTCTGAATTGCAAGCGTATGTATTCACATTCTTTTCTAATTGATCAGTCATCTTTCGTGGACCCTTGGGGGGGCATAGCCCATGGGTTGAAAACCACTGATGTAGACTAAACCCATAGGCAGTGTGTAAATAAATAAATAAGAAGGTGCCTTGCACTTTTATCTGAAGCTACTGATATTTTCTAGAGTTGGAAATAAATCAGACCAGACTGTCCACTGTTATGATCCAGAATGGTAAGTTTTAGAGTGACATACTGAAGTGTACATGTTTTATCACCTTGTAACCAATGATCTCAAAGTACACAGCAAATGTCAAATCTCAAAATACTGTGCGACAGGCAGATGCGTTCATTTACTCAAGGGGGAAACTGAAGCATGCTAATTACAATTTGCTTGAGATCACGTGTGTCACTGAATCAGCCACAGTACCAAATTTATATTCGTCACTGTGTTTTGAAACTAAATATATAGCACTTCATTCAATTTCCTTAGCCTCTCCTGTTGAGAGGCTCTTCCATCACCTGTTGTCTTCTTTCTATTCTGAGGATACCATTCTATGCTCAGGCTAAACAGAATTATCTGTAGCAATACGATACCAGGGAAATCCTCACCTGTTTCACACCATTGCTTCTCTTGGCATCAATGGGAAAGCAGCATGAGAATGTGCACTCAGGAGTCTTTTTTACAAGGCATCACAAGGAAGTTTTAGAAGAATGCAAGAGATGTAGCTAAGGCATTTTTCCTCATCCCAACTTTCTCTTTCTATAAAAATGCACATGTGGTCTAAATACAATGTTCCAAATCAGTTATCAGTGACTACCAGTCAACTAAATTAGAGAAATGGGCAAGAGACACTTGTCATCTTCAGAAAGTTTTCTTATTATTGAGAAGATTACAGATTTTTATACTCACATGCAAGACAAGTAGCATGGCACTTTATTTTAAAAAGAATCAACAAATTGGCAGTACAAAAAATGTTGTAAAATACCAGCACAAAATTGGTGTCAGATCAAGGCTCAAACTGGGCCAGGTTGATGTTTTTTTTAAATGCTGCCATATTGTTTTCTATGAATTCAGCTTTCAAGTATGCACACACAACTCCAGCCAGGCCTTCTAGCTGTAGAAACTTTGAAAAATACATGACATGAGTAACTGAAATCTGGTTGCTTGCACAGATCTTAAAAGACTGTGAAATGTGTTCAATGGGATGGCAGCACTGAATCCTGATTAGAACCGTGTCTACATTATAAAAATATGCATCTACATAGCTATAGCATGAGAATGCTGCATTATCAGTGATGCCTAACCTTTTGACCCCATGGGTCAGATGAGCAATACAGTCTCAGTTTGCAAGCCTGATACAGCAAGGGCCCCAATTTGGCTGGTATGACCTGAGCCACACCATACAACCATGTCATCTGGCCCTCAGGGCTTGGAAATTTGGCAACAGGGAAACGGTGGCAGTTAACTGCCACCACTACCCTGTTACCAAGGTTACATGAGGAGCTCCACAGGCCAGATGACATGACTACATGGGTCACAGACTGAGCACTCCTGTTCTTTAGTGATGCAAGACATGGCTGAGATACTAATTCCAGTAGAAGACTGATTAATTAAAATAAGATGGGTCAGTGCAGTACATTACATTTTTGCACCAGCATAGCCACACTGGTGCAAGTTTCACCCAAGGCAGATGCAGTGTTCTCTACTAGGGGTGCACTGATAGAGATGTTGGGGGCCAATACCAATAGCTAATATTTAAGAAGGCATATTGGCTGATACTGATCTGATACAGCTGCCTCCAAGTGGTATGTCTGTTGTGGTGGAAGAGAAGGCGGGAAGGAAGGGGTGTAGGAGGGCAGATCAATGCCTCCCATGGTGAGGGAAAGAGGGGGCAGGCATTGCCTAGGCAGGACAGGAGACAGCTCAGCTCATGGGACGGAGGGGGGTACGCAACTCCTGCCACCACTTGTGCCCTAGGAGGGGAGGTGCCTCCCAGATCTGTGCAGGGCAAGGCGGGGTGGGCTGGAGCTGGCGCTGCACAAGGCTTTTTTTGGCGGGGGCTGGGCTTGGAGTGGGTACCAGCAGTGCTGCGCATGGCTGCAGCCACCCCAAATTTTGCCTAAGCTCTGCCTACACCACTGCCGCTGCCACCAGCTGCCTGGCACTGTCTCGGCTCTTCCCAATGTATGGGTGGAGGTGGGACATGGAGCTAGGCTGCACCTAGTGGCGTGGGGCTGGAAGCAGAGCAGAAATTAAATTTGGGGTGGCCACAGCCCTTCCCAGTGTTTCTGGTGTCTGCTCCAAGCCCAGACCCCACTAAGAGGAGCTCCATGCAGCCCACCCTGTGCAGACCCAGGGGGCACACCCCACCCCCCTCCTGGGGTGCAAACAGCAGTGGGAGATGCGC
>NW_017728949.1:7005428-7007613 GCF_001723895.1 Crocodylus porosus | reverse complement strand
GGTGGGAAGGGGGGGATACAAACTCTACCAGCACTAACCCTTTCCTCCCTCTGAGGCATAAAGCCAAGAAGCTACAAGGCTCAAGTGACACCCTTATTTCACCACACTAGAGCCATTGTCCAGTAGGGTAGCCAAGACCTAACCTCCAAAGAGATTAAGGCATTTTTCTTACACACTTAGGAGCTCAGTGTTTTCCCAGGGCAAAATTCCCCACAAAACAGTAAAAGGGCATTAGTTTAATTGGCAAAACATGAGTAAAATTTCAAAGCAAACTAGGTTAAGCTTTAGCAGTTTTGAGGGATACAAATATTTTAACCAGATATCTTGGAAGACATAAAACTAATGAACTAGGTACTTCTACTCTTCCATCAAGTAGAATGTTTTGGGGATAGAAAGGAGCTGTATACCAAGGTACAAATGTTTATGATCCTGTTTTCTATTAATAAAGGCATATTCCTCCAACCACGATGGTGACACCTAACAGCAGCATGTTGTATTTAAATTTCTATTAGCCAATCCATACTTCGAGGACAAAGTCCACTGCTCATGAAAGACAATGGAAACATTAATTGATTTCAGTGGGTTTTGCACCAGGTCTCTTAATTTTAACATTCTGATGTGCTCTTCTACCGTCAAGTTCATCGTGCATAAAACAAATGCTTTTTGGTTTCCTTTCCAAAAGGAAAAGCAATGGAGCAGTGGCTCTCAACCTTTTTAGACACAAGGCACCACTCCAAAAATGCCAGCTCTTAGCTTTTACTCATTTTTTTGACTCTGCAAAAGTAACATAAAGCAAGTGTTCTGTTGCAAAGACCTCAGACAACACAGGTCAGAATATTTGTGACACAATAGATTCCTATTTGAAATCCTTGGGTTCAATCGAGTGAATTGTGTAAATGTTTGCAGACCTAACAGCCTTAGCAGTGTTAGGTGCGCATGGTACTCTCAGCACTCCAGGGTACCAAAACATGCTACCAGACACAATGCAGTAGAATGACAGAAAAGAGAAATTCACATACTAAAATCCACCATTTTGCATGTAATTTGGCTTAGGGAAAAAAGTTAAATTTGGGATTTCAGTTGTATAAATCTTCTTATACTTCAAAGGCCCCTCATCTTGCAACTTGATCTAGTGCAGGACTCAGGACTGCAATGGCTCCAAAAAAGCCCATCAAGACAAAACCCACTCACCACCCCCGCCCCCAACCATCCCCCAGTACCTGACAGCAGAGGAAGGTATTGTTTAATCACAAAAAACCTTCAAAACATGGTATTATAAACCTTTATTAGTTTTCTCTCTGTAGGATTGAAAGATGCTCAGTATTTTCAGACTTCTATGCAAGACCTGGAAAACTTGAAGTGTTTTTTTCCCTAAGAACTTTCTTCATTGCACTGGCTGATGACCAGAGATTTCCCAGGAGCAGCAAGTTGCTGGCAAGAGTTTATGTGTTAAAAGGGGAGGTGGGGTGGAAATGGTTTTTGAAGAGACCAGTCACATGACTTCGGTCAAACTACAAGCAAAATCCATTTTAAACCAACTACAAATGTGACAACTGTGGGTGTCAAAGAAAAAACCCCCCACACAAATGAGACTGAATAATAAGACTGGAAAGACTGTGCCTTTAAAATGAGCGACACAATATTTTAATATAACGGTAGAGGAGGATGGTGAACCGCACAGCCCTAGCAATCTGGAAATTGGGGGGGGGGCAGTAATTCCTAGTGTAGAGGTGGGAGCCAGAATGAAAAAAAAAGTGGGGGGGGGGCCAAAACGTAGAGCAAGGTGGCCAGGCCTGCAGAGCCGTGTGCGGGGGACAGGGAGGGGAAGCCCGGCAAAGCCAAGCCAGCAGCGGCAGAGGCAACCGACCAGGCCCTACAGCCCTAGCTGCGTCCAGTTTGCTTTGGAGGAATGAAAAATAAGTTAAATAAAAATAGGGGAGAGGGGGGAAAGGAGGAAAAAAAAAAAGGCGGCAAGCAGCAGAGCAGGCGCGGGGCCGGGATGGGCCGATCCTGCCTCCCCCCGGCAGCGGCAGCGGCCACGGACTCGTCTCGCCGCCGCTGGATCCGCCTGTGCGGGGCCGGGAGGAGGGAGGCGGCGGCGCCGCTTTGAAAACAAAACGAAACAAAACAACCCCCCCGCCTTCCCCCGCCCCGCGTGGCCGGGACCCGCCGCCCGCGGGGCCGC
>NW_017728949.1:6992679-7005328 GCF_001723895.1 Crocodylus porosus | reverse complement strand
CCGGCTCCGCGCGGCACCGTCACTGCTTTCGTTCGCGCCTCGGATCTCGCCGCAGTTTTATTCTCTCCCCCACGTAACACACCGCGTCAAACTACACCTCCGCCGCGTCACTCACACACACGGGCTCTCCCAGCCCGGCGACAGGCAGGCAGCGGCCGACTGAGGAGCGCCAGCCAGGGAGCAAGCGCCGAGCGCGCCGCGGCCCCGCGCGGAAACGCCCGAGTGCTGCCGGAAACGCCCGAGCGCTGCCGAAGGCGGAAACGCCCGAAGGCCTCACGAAGCGCTTGGGCCGGGCAGCGCCGCGCGCCAGGCGGAGGGGCCCGAAGGGGCACGGAGAAAGCCGAAGCGCGGGGCGCGGGAGTCTCCGAGTGCGCACGGAGATGAGCGAAGTGCCGAGCTGTGGGGGCATCAGATGTGCCGCCCAGGCCCCGCCGCCCTTGGCTCCTGCAGCCCAGGCAGCCATTGCACTTGGAGTCCCCGGGGGTCTGCAAAAAAAATTGGGCTGTCCATCACCATGCTCTAATATAATCGGAGACCCTTCCTGCAAGTTACAGTGATACAGGGGGGCCTCTCATCTCTTATGTGGGGCTCAGCCCCTTCCCCCCAGCTCCCCAGTAATTCAACCCTGGTGCCAACTTCCCATGGCTCTGCTGCCTGGTTGGTTCTGAAGGCATGCACAGGGCTGCCCCCAGGCCCACCTGCGAGGAGCAGGCCCTGTCCCTTCACTCAGCATCTGCCGAATTGGGAAGCTGAGCTGGGCTGGCAGCAGCCCACGCCTTGGGCCTGCTTCTCATCATGTGCTTGGGGCTGCTGTAAGGCAGCCATGTCGTATTGGCAATGTGTAGGTGGTGCACGCGCACTCACCGAGATTGGCTGTGCCCCCACTGAGAGAAGCACTGGTGGTGCTTCCAGGTTTGCTGCTGGGCAACCCGCCTGCAGACTGCTGCAGCAGGGGGAACAGTGGCTCAGCACAGCAGGCAGAGGCAGGTAGATAAGGTTTCTACTTGGGTGGGGAGATCAAGATTCCCACAGTGCAGAAGGGTGCAGAGTAGGGGCAGGGGCAAATCATTTATCCCTGCCCCTGCCTAGCTCTGTGGTGCACTGTGGGGATTGATTCATGGAGAATGGGGCCCCAGCTGGGCTGGGTCACAAGGCAATTGGAGCCCAGCGACTCCTGCCGCTGCGTGCATTGCAGAGGAGCTGGGGGTGTGGCAGCATGTTCCCCCAACCCCTTGGTCCCAGTGTGCTGCAGCCCTGGATGAGCAGCAGGCCTCTGATTGCCCCACAACCCAGCCTGATCAGGGCCCCGTTCATGGTGAATGGAGCCCTGGCCAGGCTGGGTCGTGGGCTAAGCGGAGCCCAGTGGCTCCTGCAGAGTTGTGGTGCTGGGGAGCCAAGGGGGGCATATGTCCCCACCCAATCTTTGCAAGGGGCAAGGGCAAGCTGCAGCTGCAAGGCAATTTGGGCTCTGCCTGCTCCGCGCCTTGCTGTAGCCTTTGAAAGTGGCATGGCACAGCGCCATGTGCCTTGCTGCCTGGCTTGGCCTGGCCAGTTAAGGGACACACATGGCGGTGCGCTGCTTTCAAAGGCTGCAGCAAGGTGCAGAGCAGGCAGAGCCCAGCTCACTTCGCAGCTGTAGCCTGCCCTTGCCCTGCACAATGATCAGGGAAGGAGGGGGCCTTGGCTCCCCAGCACCAGGACTCTGCAGGATCCATCGGGCACTTTCCAGGGATGACTTAGATGGGGTGGGGTGGGGGTCCCACGGGCTCCATCTCTGGTGTGGTGCCACAGCCGGCCAAACCGGTTCTGGTGCAGGAAGGCAACCAGGGCCAGTGTAGGGCTGGGGGACAGTGGACGCTGGCACCGGGTAATGACCCCTTGATGTGGGGGAAGGGGCAGTTGCATGGGTGCAGTGGACCCTGGCCCCGAGCCCAGTCCCTGCCCAGTGCCAGCCCCAGCCTCACTCCCTTCCTCCCATGGCCCCTTCCCCCACAGACTTTCGTGTGGCAGGTAATTACAGGGAAAGCTAACCGTTGCTTTGTGGGCATAAGGCCCATGTTCCCAAAATGCATCAAACAGGCCTATTTCACAGTCCTATAAGCATAGGCAACTGGTGCCTCCTGAGTCTGGGGGGGTCACCCACAGAAGTGGGAGCGGCAGCAGTGGCAGCATCGACAAGGCTGGTGAGCACCTGCAGATGTGGCTGGTGGTGGCGGGGACAGCCCTGTCAGGGGGGCACATGTCCCCCCATGCTCCCCCTACCAGTTGCCTAGGCCTATAGATTGTTTTTAATTCATTCCAATGAAGTTATATTCGTTTTTGCTTCAATCTTAAAATGAATAATACAGACCTAGGCCCCTAACATATTAGTAAAGCTTCAGGTTTATTTTTAACTGGAGAAAAATGTGTTATTTTATATGTGAGGACGCACCTCGCCAACTGCACTCCCTTTTTCAAAAGTCTAGATCTGTTCATGGGCTGTGTAGATCTGTCATCTCAGGGATATAGCAGGTCAGTTCCATGCCCTGGGCAACTGTGTGGCCTCTAGGGTAGCTGCAACAGTGCTGAACACAGTGGTGAGATCTGCTACCATTGCAGTCATAGTTATTTTTGTTCTACCTCCCTCCCCAGATTAAGGCAGCCCTTGTGGCATCTGTCTTGGTCACCTCCCCTTAAGTACACTACTATGTTCTCTAATTTCTCCTTTTGTTCTTGTTCCCCAAGGATTTGTTATTGGACCGGGGCTCCTTCATTTGCTTTTACATTCCTGATAACTTAGGTACTCTCATTTTCTGTTTCTATGCTGCTGTCTCTCTTCCTCTTCGGATATCTCTCTCTTTGTACAGCCTTATGTATCTCCTAAAATTCCTCCTGGATATCCTTTTGCTTTCTCAAACTAAATCAGGCAGAAAGCACATATTTGAGTGCATTTACATGAGGCGCTGACTGCACAGTAGCAAAATAATCTGCGCAGTAACGTGTCTTAGCACCAACAGTCCTAAAAAAGCTACTGTGCAGTATTACTAGGGTACTGCACAGCAGTGTCACTTAAAAGGTGTTCACTGGTGCTTCTGTGCAGTAACTCCAGTTTCTACACATTTATTTAACACTTGATTATACAAGTACTAAATAAATGCACAGTAACTACTGTGCAGTAGCATCTCATGTAGACATGTCCTTAGTTTACCAAATCATCTCTGCATCCCAATTTTTTTATTGCTACTGGGTGCATCTACACAAGATGCCAGAAGTACAGTAGACTAAAGCCATGTGAAAGCCATGCTAACGCACTAATGTGCAGTAGAATTAGTCTACTGAGCATTAGTATCAATCATGCAAAAGACACGAGCCGACGCTAATGCGCAATAGTGCCAGTTATGGTACATTAAGTTAGTACCTTTTATTACAGGTACTAAACTTAATGTGCCATATTTACAGCACATTAATGCATATGTAAAGGTGTCCACTGAAAATTACTTTATATCTTTAAGAATCAACAATAAATGCAAAATCTGTCAGTAGATCTCTGCTGCCACAACAATCAACACTCTCCACTACAAAACCATCAGAATCCATGGATCAGACATATGCTTATCCCAAAATGTGGACTACCTCATCCATTGCCCTCATGGAAACTGTATGGGTGAAACCAGACAAAAACTGTGCAGCAAAATTAATAACCACCAAAAAAAGATAAAGGACAGAGACATTAGAACTCAGGTAGTAAGACAACATTTTTCATAGGAAAATCACTCTTCTTCTGACCTGATAGTTCCAGTGCTCAAGGTAATTCCCCCCAAAATCTTTACAAGGTGTGTGTGTGAACAGAAATTCATCAGCCTATTGGACACTAACTACCAGGGATTTAACACAGGCAAAGATGTAATGGCCCATTATAATCATCCTGATACCCCAACCCCTGCACTTCACAGGTGATAATGACCCTATTTAACAAGGTTTTGTTCCATCTGATATTTAGCTCAGTCATGTCTGCTTCTGTCTCAGTCCTGGGGAAAGGTGATGTGATACCTGAATGCTTGCCTATGGTTCTATCAACCATACAGTTGGTCCATTAAAAATTTTCACCGCAAGAATTCTTGACTCTTGCATTATTTATCTCTTAAGAAAAATTTGGCTCTTTGCTACTTTATTTAATTCAACTTTCTCTTTGTCACTTTGAAGATCCTGCACAACTTTGCCCCGGCTACATCTAAACACCTTAAGTTTTTGTCACTCTCCTCTTTGTTACTTCCACTGTCAGCTTTACCTACGATTGTCTTTTGTGTTTTTCTCCATCCTCCCCTAACTTGTACTGACTCTACCTTGAATAGTTTCAACAATTCTCACTTATCTTTCAAATTCCCCTTCCTTCCAAAGCCTGCTTCTGTCCTTTTTTTCACTGCTGACCTTGATTCCTGTACTACATACTTGTTTTTGTCTGCTCTACCCCATCCTTAACATTGGAACATAAACGCTTCTTGCACAAAATTATTCCAATGTCTTTCGGTATTTTCAATCTTTACAATTCACTTCCCTACTTACACTGTTATCTTTTCCATGTATAATTTTCTGATTTAGGCTCTAGTCCTTCAAGATTATTCAAGAGCAAGGGCAGCTGCTTTTACTGCCATCCTGAACTGGAGCTGAGGTAGTAAATCCTTTTGGCTGGGGACCCTGCTTTTTTATTTCTGTAAAGCATCTTAAAAGATGAAATAGATAATAAAAAAGAACATACCTCAAAATAATAGAAAATAATAACTAGCAGTTGTGACTGCAAAATCAATTAGTCCTCTAATAACTTGATGTAGTGCCCTGAAAGCTTAGGTCAATAGTGTTAATAGTTTTCCAACTATTTGAGTTGGTCTAATAATAGATAATCAGCATTGGCGACGTGTAGGGGCTGTATGCGGGTGCAAGTGTACCCCTGAGATTGGCAGTGCACCCCTTGAAAGAAGTGCCGTCAATGCTGCTGGCAGCACCTGTGGGTGGTTGCTGCTCACCGCTGCAGCTGCTTGTGGGAGCTCCCTGCTCAGCGCCACTGCCACCACCGCTGCCACCTTTGGGTGATCGCCGTGCCCCCCCCAGCATCCAGGGGCCTGCATTTTTCATGATAATCAGATTTACCTAAACAGCCTTGTCTGCCAATGTCCTTAGACCAACACAGCTACAACCTGTACCCTAGGTGAATGGTTGGTGTTGTTCTGAAAAAAATACGCCTAAAAACTCCAGAGCTTTGAGCATCCTGCCTCAAGATTAAATTTAGAAGGCTGTCTTTTCTATTTGGAAAGGGCAGAGGGCATTGCCATTCAGGCCTGACTGGCTTAGGAGTTGCATGCGCAGTCAGTGTCCAAAAAGACACATTAAATGTACATCTCCAGTGAATTGTGGCAACCACTCTCCAGTTCAAAAATGATAACTATGGTGCTTTTGTTAACATTTCTACCAGACAACAGAAGAAAACATTTAAAAATGGTAAACCTCGTCCATGTTTACTGACTGCAGGAAAGATGCCCAATGCATGTATGTTTTCTGTAGTGAGCTTCAGGTAATATACTAAAGAGTTTTCAGGAGTCTCAGTCTGCATATCATTGGCATGCAATCTTGTGGGTGCCACTGGCAAAACAACTTTTTTAAGAACACAACATTCTTAGTCAGCACAACCTCCACTTCACCAGGACCTTTATAATCTTCTAGTTCCTTTCTTTTCAGCATAACAGGGAAATCATGCAAAAGAGCTGCCTGGAAAAGAGCTGTGAAATACAATTTACGCTGTGCTTGGCATAGTCATTTACAGCCTTGCAAAGTGGGTTCAAAACATTCGCAAATCAGCATAGTAATTACAGCTGCTTGGATTTTTTTCTCCACAAAATGCATCAAGTTTCAATGTAAGATTGAAAACCCCTAACACTTAGGTTGTGAAATACCCGTCTAGTGTCTCAGAGTAGTTGGGTGGCTCAGGCTCCTGCTCTTCATTGTCTGGGCTCTCTGGTTGGACTGTATCTCCCATGTCAAAACACAGTCTCTTCTCTTGCTTAGGCCAAAGGCAGGGCAGACTAACTGATTCAGAGAGGTTTTTGTAGGCAAGAATCTACTTTGTTAGATGCTGTTACATATGAAAGCTCATGCTCTTCAGTGTTACTAGAAGGAGATGAGTGGGGCACCAGCCAGTGTATCTGGGGGACAAGTGGGGTGAACAGAATGCTACTCCTCCTACGGTCCCTGGAGAGTCTTTGTCATAGCAGGTATAACCCTGCACCGAGGAGCATAGCACAGATGGCAGGGAGTGAATGGGGCATCAGCTATGGCTCCCAGGGCTTGTGTGCTATAGAGCTACTGACACTGGAGCTGATGCTGCTACAGTGGCAGCGGCAGCAGCTGCCTTCAGTGTACAAAGAGCCCAAGAATCACTCTAATTAAAATGCCTCCCCACCCCCACCCTGAGCACGTGTATAGGCATCCTAAGGTGCCACCCTGCCCTGTCTTCTGTCTGATTTCACACTAACACAGTTAACTACCTTCATTCTTGGTGAGAGGAGGTTGCATATAATAGGAGTTACCCATGTGAATTTTTGGCCAGAATATTTTGACTTTGGACGTTTTATCAACAATTTGAAATTTACAGCAGCATCAGAAAGACTTTTCATAATACTTCATTTAAGTGATGCAATCAAACCCTTATTTTTCCATCCAAAAATAATTTCAATAAAAAACATTTTAGCAGCTGTAATGTTGGTCTAGTCTGCAGTCTCTCTGTAGTGTTCTGATCACTATATAAGATGCAGGGTACCTAAGGATTAGATCCACAATTCTTTTTTATTTAGCTTTCTTGGTAGTTTCCTTCAGTTAAGAGTATTGTAGGGAATGGAATTGCAGATTTGCACCACAGTTTAGACCAAGGCTTGGAATTCATCTCAATACTTTCATGGCCCTGTTTCGACAATATGTGAAAGCCCTCTCTTGCCCCTTCTTACTGATGGGCAACTGAGGCACAGAGAATGGAACCTAGGTCTTCCAAGTGCTCAGCTAGCACCCTTAGAAATGAATCATCTTTCCTTTCACTACCAAGCACAAAGGTGATGTTTTTATGGCAATGTTTTGCAAAGCAGAAGGACTGCTGCATCTTGTACTGTCTGGGGCCTTTTCACTGCATATTCCTAGAGAAACAAGATGAAGCGCTTAACCCTGCATTTCACAAAAATATGGATCAACATGGCCAAAGCTGTTTCCGGCAAGATATGAAAAAAATTTGGTCAGTCTCATTTGGAAGTCAAAGTTATTTAGTTATGGTTATTCAGTTATCTAATAAAATACACAATATAAAAGGATCCCAAGGTTGCAGACCAGCTTACTCAGAGAGATGACCTTGATACTGGGAAATGTTAAAAGGCAGGCTCCTCGAAATACTATACTCTGCCTACCAACTTGCTTCATTTTTGCCCACATTCAGTTTTAGCCAGTCCCTTTTCATTCCAGAGCCAATTTTGTCAGAGCCTGGAAAAAGGCAGAGGAGATGCTGCTATGCATCATTGGGGCAGAGAAGACATATAGCTAGATGTCAGCTGTGTAGCAGTGGCACTATATGCCATGTTATTTCACCACTTTTTTTTAATAGCCCCATGTGACTGACGCTGAAGACTTTGGAAGCAGAGCAATAGTTTTCCTTAGTGATCATCTGACTGCAATTTATGAAGGGTACCTGAGCCATTTCAAGGCATTTCTACTCATCATTCATCTGCCAGGGAGTTCAAGGTATTTTGAAACTAATAGTGTGGTAGGTATCTGGCAATCACATGCCTCACAGTTTTTGCTGCTTGCTTGTAAGGGCCTGGAAAGATTCCCTGACACCCCTCCACCTTGAATGTTACTGACTTTTGGGGTGGGGTTAGGAGAGGTTGCCTTTCTGTGAAGCATTGTCCACAGCTAAGACTGAGGAGGCAAGGCGTTGACTGGGCTTTGCTGATGGTCTTGCTGGTACTTTACTTCAGTGAGGTTTAAATAACAAAAGTTTGGGAAACTGTTGTAGGATGTTCTTGGTATTTCTGATTTAATTCTTTATAACTCTATGTGAGGGTTTGAAGTGGTGAATTTTTTGGAGTCCTTGGGTACATGGTTGCTTGCAAACACAGGGAGCTGAACTCAGTGACTAGAGAGGCTCTTTCTAGTTCTGTGTTCCTATATGCTGTGGAGCAGTCCATCAGGATATATGAGATATAGACTCCTTGTCTATGGACAGGATGAGATTGTCTTTTGGGGAAAAAAGTCTCCTTATAACATTGCCCAGTCTGAAACCTCTCTTACAATCTAAGCAATAGCTCTAAAAAATAACTAAATGAACCAGATTATACAACACAATGAAGATCTTACTGGAATATTACAGATGCGTAATCTATATTAATGCTGTGCTAAGCTTTGGTAGCTGATTTGATTCGGAGGAGATTCAGCCTGGTTTGATGGCTGAATCTCCGAATCCAAATCAAATCGGGAGACCAATTAAAAGCTCCAAATTGAACTGGAAGACTCTGAATTGATTCAGAAAAGATTCAGCCTGATTTGGAGATTTAGCCATAGATTAAACAGGCAGCTGTCCTCAAGGACAGTGGACACAGCTGCCTCCAGCTGGTAAGTCTGTCATGGTGGGCAGAGTAGAGAGGAAAGAGGCATGGGGGGGGGCAGATCAACATCCCCACAGCAAGGCTGGGGCTTGGGCTGGGACAAGCTGCCCAGCTGAGGCAGCGGGGTGCAGGCAGAGTCATCCCTAGGGGTGTGCAGAGCCCAGGGGCTGGGGTGGTGAGCAACCGGAGCCACCAGAGTGGGGGGTGAGGAGTGGCAAGTGACTGGAGGAGCGGCCAGAGCCAGTGGAATGGGGGTGGGTGGCGAGCGGTTCTTGGCAGCAGCAGCGCATAGCAGCTGAGTTGGGTCTTATACAGGACCGCATGAACATCACTGGGGGCAGGGCGGGGCACAGTGACTGCCTGCAAGTGGTGGCAGCAGTGCTGGTGGCAGGTACATGGTGGCAGTGAGCAGGGAGCTTTCGCAGGCAGCTGCAGTGGTGTCAGTAGTGGGTGGGGTGGGTGGCTGGTGCCAACCAGTAATCAGTGACCACCCACAGACGTTGCCGGTGGCGTTGGTGGCAAGGGAGGGGGTGGTTAGCAGCAACCACCTGCAGGCACCGCTGGCAGCGGTGGCAGTGGCCAATCTCAGGGGGTGCACCGCCAATCTCAGCGGATGCATGTGCATCTGCATGCACCCCCTACACTTCACCAATGTGGGATTGTACACCCCCAAGTCTGCCAGCTCCAACCGCTCCTCTGGTCGCTTGCCATCCCCACCCCCCTGGGTCCCGCACACCTCTAGGGATGGCTCTGCCCACACCTTCCACCCCGGAGGCAGCCAGCTGTATCCAGTATGGTAAGAACTGCTGCCTGTTTAGTCAATGGACAAATCTCTGAAGCAGCGCTGAATCTTTGGATCTGATTTGGCTGAATTGAATGGGGACAGTGATTTGAATCACTGAAACAAATCACTGTCCCTCTGCATCAGCCAAACCTGAATCCGAAATGAATACTTGCCGCTTCTCACAGGCCTAATTTATATATGTTTTAAAGAAATTACTTAACCTATGTTTATTTGTGTAATGAAACCACCAGATGGCACTGTATACCAAGGTTTAAAAGTTTGATCTTGCAACTTAAATTTAAGTAGATTGGAATACTCTATTTCTAATCCACTGCAGGTAGTTACAACAAAATACCACTTTGCGGCAATGACTATCCCAGATTAATACTAAAGTACTGCACCACAAACTGATAGTGAATATTTTAACTTAGTTTTGACTTTACCAAATCCAGTGCAAAGTTAGACTGTGAGGCTATGACGAAGTGGCACCAATTTTTCTTTAAATTAACTTGAATAATTTAAAACACTGTGTGAATATTCTTATTGCAGATTTAATTTTGTTAAATAATTTAGGACACATTTTAAGATAAAATGAAATAACCTACTATGAAACAAAAACAAGAGTGTTTCTACTATCTTAAAAAACAATTTAAATTAAATTGGTAAATCTTTATTGTTTAGATAAGGCCTAAAATTAGGGGTGTACTGGTAAAGATTTTTTTGGCTGATACTGATGGCTGATTTTTAACCAGCCATATCGGCCAATACCAATCCAATTGCCAATATACTGCCTGGCAGCTTCCAGAGCAGCATCCTGCTGGTAAGTCTGTGGGGGGAAAGGGATATGGGGGAAGGAAGGGGAATAGGGGGGCAGATCAAGGCCCCCACGGTGAGGGAGGGAGTGGGGCTGGGACTGGAGTAGGGACAGGGTCCCTTATTATTAACAAACAAGTTAGTTAAAAGCCTAAAAGACTGAGAGAGAATGTATAAAAATCCTAAGCTATTTTAGGTAGAGGTGCACTGATATATTATAAATCTCCGTATAACATTGTCCAGTCCGAAACCTGTCTTATAGTCTAAGCACTAGCTCTAAAAAATAACTAAATGAACCAGACTATACAACACAGTGAAAATCTTACTGGTTAATTTGGGAATATTACAGATGTGTACAGTTGCCATATTGTATTGGCACCGATAAAAGGAAAATTGACGTTATCAGCAATCGGCTTTTTTTTTGGCACATGTGGCCAATAATGTTACCAATAAATGTCACATGCATTCGTGCAGCCAAACCATGCATGTGACCAGGAATGCAGCCCAGCAACTTGGAGACCAGCGTCTGGCCAGTAAGTCTGTTGGGGTAAGGGGCATGGGGGGAGGGGCAGATCAAAGCCCCCACAGTGAGGGAGGGAGTGGGGCTAGAATAAGAACAGGGGCAGGCACTGCCCAGCCAGGGCAAAGTGGGATGCAAGATGGAGCCATGGGTGGCTTGCTTGGGGAGTGCGGGGGGTGGGGAGGGGCAGCGCCTACTGCTGAGTGCTTCCTTGGAAGACATGTGGGGCATGTGCCCCCCAGATTTGTGTGCAGGGTGAGGGTGGGCTACCCACTGTGGGCTCAAGGCCAGGGGTTGTGCTGGCTTCTTCCTGGTGGGAGGTCTGGGCCAGGGCTGTGCTCAGGACAGGCGGCAGAGGCACTGGGATGGGGGGCTGTGGGGTGGGCTATAGCCACCCAAAATTCCCCATAGTGCCCCCCCATAACCCCTCTCTCAGCCTCACCACTGCCTACTCCACTCCCCCTCCCCCTGAGCACAGCCCTAGCCCAAATCTCCTGCCAGGAAAGGGCCAGCCCAGTTCCTGGCTCCACGAGCAGAGTGGGCAGCCCACCCTTGCCCCATTAACAGACCCAGGAGCACATGTCCTCCATGTCTCCCCCAGGGGTATGTGAAGTGGCAGGAACTTCCCTCCCACCCCCGCACTCCAGGTGAGGCACCCGCAGCTCTGCTCTGCACCCCACCCTGGCTGGGCAGCACCTGCTCCTGGCCCTGCCCTAGCCCTAGTTCCACTCCATCTCACCATGGGGGCCTCAATCTTCCCCCCCCACACCTCTTCACCCCCACAGACTTACTGGCCAGATGCTGCTCTCCAAGCTTCCGGGCTGCACTCCTGACTGCATGCATGCTGCAGCTACACACATGCATATGGCATTTATTGGTGGCATTATTGGCCACATCAGCCCAAAAAAGCTGATTGCCGATGATGTCAATTTTCCTTGTATCAGTGCCAATATGCTATGGACCGATATATCAGTGCACCTCTACCTAAAATGGCTTAGGCTTTTATATATTCTCTCTCCCTCTCAGTCAGTCTTTTAGGCTTTTAAGTAAATTATTCCCTACATCAGTTTGAAGTTTGCAAAGTAAAATAGTCTAAGAGGTCTTTAAGTTCATTCCAGGCCAACATATCTAAGGCAGGAATAAGAACAGAAAGCACAGCCTGGTATAAGTGAGATCTATCTCAGTCTCCTGGATTTGTATCTCTAACATGTGTGACCTATTCAACCTAGGAATATATGGGTAGTTAAAATCCCTTCCTAAGATAATTTCTTCTTTTAAGGGCTATCAGAATTCTAATGTTTTTTATTAAAAATATCTTTTAGACTCTAGTTAGGAGCATAATTTAATCCAATAACTTTTGCCACTTAAATCTCTTTTGAGGGTAAAGATCTAGCATTAGTATCTCCAACATGGTTTATTAGTTGAAATCAAATGTGGAAAGAAGAAAAATACTTGCGTAGCTTTTTAAATGCCGGCAGAGGCACAATAGACTTGGCTTAAGGCCACTTTCCTCTCTCCTTTTAAATCTGTTGCCTGTCCTCTATAGAAACAAATGTGGGAGAAGCTTTTTGTTAGGTCTGCATTGACCGCATTTGTAACCACATTACTTAGTCCTCTAATATTTACTAGGTACACTTAATAAATATTAGGTAAGTATTAGGGTCTTTTAAATATTGCATTTATAATTTAAGGGAATTACATACATTTGCTGTATTCTTTTCAACATTGCAGGGGTAGCAGTGGACATAGTCTTCCTAGACTTCCGGAAGGCTTTTGACACAGTCTCTCACCCCGTTCTTATTAAGAAACTGGGGGACTGCGGTGTTGACACCCACACAGTCAATTGGGTCGCCAGCTGGCTGGAGGGCCGCACCCAGAGGGTGGTAGTGGATGGGTCCTTCTCAACCTGGAAGGACGTGG
>NW_017728949.1:6979759-6991984 GCF_001723895.1 Crocodylus porosus | reverse complement strand
GGTCGTTTGACCGCAGTACTATTTCCTGCCACGGCAGGGGGTCGGACTTGATGATCTGATGAGGTCCCTTCTGACCCTAGAAACTGTGAAACTATGAAACTGTCAAACTATTTTTGTAAAGAAGTGGATTTCCATAAATATCCCTGATCATTTTTATTTTAGCTTTATGTTTAGCCTCTGTTAAAATATCTTTGGCCTTTCCCATTACAGCAATATATATTGTGGCAGAATAAAGAGTTATTCATAATCATAACTAATTTACCCATTTGCAACTTTCTTTGAGAATTGATGCATTTTGGTCTTTCCCTTTCTCCCCCCTCTCCCCCCTCCACTCTCTCCCTCCCTCCCTCCCAATTTTGCCAGTTTGCATCACTTTACCAGTTTTGTCATATGGCAGTTTTGGTCTTCAACAAGGATGCCTGTAGGTGTGCTGCAGGGATGCTCCAACAGGCTGTAATTACAGTGTGTCGGTGCAGACTGGATTGAGTTTGATAGTTACCACACTCCAGCTACCCTCTCCATCTCATGTGTTAGTGTCCCCATGCATCAAAATGGTGGTGTGGGCACTTGAACTAAAGCTCATTCAATGCCCCCACCACCATTTTGAAGCACAGGAACGCTAATATACAAGACACTGCAACACTTTAATTAGAGCAGCTCTTGAAGCTGCTCTAATTTAAATGTCCCCCTCTCCCACCTCCAGAGCTCCAAATGTGCCCCAAATGACAAGATTGTTCAAGTCTTCCACCCTCACACTTTTCCCATAACACCTGCCTTCTTTTGTGACAGGTCTAAGGAGTCATAAAAATAACCAAACTCTTAACTGAGTCTTGTAGATTTCTAGAATCTTAAAGTATCTATCCAAAACCTTTCCAACCAGTTTATGAACCCTATTACTTAGCCTATGTGATGATCAGACTACAGTTTAGAGATTAGAATATTGGAATATGTTGCACATGAGTCTCTCAGATTAGTGTAGAAAGCAGCCACAGAGTTAAGAGACACTTCTCACACATTTTGAAAGTGCTGTCCCAAAAGACTTGCTAAGATTCTAGTATCCACCTGGTGCTTTCCCACTAGGCCCTTTTCAGTCCTGATTTCACTCATGTCTCTCAGGCGGACTCATCCTCATCAGCTTTGTTATGAAGTCCTTTGGCTCGCTGCTGAGATCCTGATTGTGACCTTGGTTACAGGGTCTCCTAACTCCTCATCCTAAGGGTGAGGACCACCTCTGCAATGGAATTGAACTTGAACTTGCTCTCTGCATAAACCTTAGTATAACTGTGTGAACATTTCATACAGGCTTTAGTGAGATTATATGCCAGCTACTTTGCTGTCTCTCCTTCCCCTGACCCTTGCAGCTTGGGGTAAAGGCAGAAAAGGACCCATTTGCCACCACTGCTGCTTCTTCCCACTGCAGCACAGGGAACACCAACACCCACCTTCTTCTTCCCCACTTCTCTGTAGCACAGCATGAGAGAAGCCTCTGCTGCCAAATGCTGCTGACGCCCCCCATCCACAGGCCAGATCTGATGGCTCCATGAATCAGATCCAGATCAGGAGCCATAGGAAGCTGGCCTCTGTTTATCAGATTTGAGCAAAACTTTTGAAAATAGTCAAAAATGGACTTTTGGAATGTTTAAGATGCAAAGCCACTTTTGATCAAGAATAAATAGATGTTTCCCAAAAGTTAACACCCTGATTTTCATTGCAATTGCAGGGAACCTTGTCTACTTGTAAAACTGAGAAAAAATGAAATGCCAATTGTTTGAAATGTCAAAAATACAGAAGAGTGGACCTGGGGAAATGGATTAGACTTCTCATCACTTTCTCTGTTCCTCCTTTTTATAAGCAAAGGCTCATTTTACTTGATGATGAGTGAAACTCAGAAAGATTCATTACTTTTTCGTCATGATTAGGCTTATTAAGCTTTCCAGGCAAGTTAATTAACTTCATAGAATTTAAGTCAGTTTTCCTGTGCAGCTGGCTCCTTGTATGTAGTACTTATGATTGTCCACTGTCCAAGGCACATGCAGCTTAATGGAAGAGAATTGATCAAGAAAGGTAGCTTCCAGATTTTGAAGATCAGCTGTGCATAAGTAATATCCCAGACTTGATTGTTTGCCCCTCACCCTTAGCACTAATAGTGTAAAATAAATATTATTGCTAAAACCACACACATTTTCAGATCTTCCCTTTAGACATCTGAAATGAAATCAAGGCACTCAGAAAAAAATAAATGCAAAGGTATTTTCTACATGGCACTTTGCCCTCAGGACATGCACCAGAAAAAACAAATCTCTAATTACCAAGATGTAAAGGGAAAAATCTAGAGACCCATGCAGCAGAAGCAGGGTGATAGTACAAAGTAGGGCCAGGACTTGTGAAGCTTGGGCAATTGGTCCACTGAATGGAAAAATTACTTGGCACAGGAATGAGTTCTCTGGCTTTTCAGCTACGCAAATTAATTGCCATGCTTCCAAGACAAGACAATGACAATGCATTGGAAGGGGGATGTGCCCTGCAGATTTCTGTGCCAATGGTGGGGCATGGGGTTGCAGCCTGGCTGAATCCAACGCCTGGTACCAGTGGCAGCAGGGCAGGGTTGTGCACTAGGGCTGTGTGAAGCGGAAAGTATTTGCTTCAGATTCAGCAATACTGAGGGACAGTGATTCGAATCATTGTCCCAATTCGATTCAGCCAAATCTGAATCTGAAGATATTTGGTGCCAAATCTTATTCAGCCATAGACTATACAGGCAGGCAGTGCCAGCAGGAACAGCTGGGTGAGCAGCTGGACAAGCCCCAGCTTGAGCTGGCAGCTGTGGGAGAAGCCATGGCTTGTGCGGCTGCTCCCCCAGCTGCCCCCCACCCCGGGCAAGGCAGGCAGTGCTGGCAGCTCTGGGAGAAGCCATGGGGGCTGGGGGGAATGATTGGAAGCTGGGGGAATGAACAGGGGCTTCTCCCAGCTCCTGGTTCAATTCCTCAGTTCCTGGTTTGATTCCCCAGTTCCCGGTTCAATCCCCCAGCTCCCTGATCATTCCCCCCAGCCCCCACGGCTTCTCCCGGTGCTGCCAGCACTTCTTGCCTCACCCCAGCAGTGGGGGAAGCCAGGGGAGCAGCCAGACAAGTCATGGTTTCTCCTGGGGCTTGTCTGGCTTCTCTCCCAGCTGCTCCCACCAGCACTGTCTAGTGCTTGTCTGTACTGTGTATGGCCAAATCTCCAAGATTCAGAGAGATTAATTGGTCTCCCAATTCGATTTGGAGATTCAGCCACCCAATTGGGCCAAATCTCCTCCAAATCGAAGCTTTGCACAGCCCTATTGTGCACCCCCACTGTGGTGGCAGCAGAGGTACCAAGTATGTGGGGGCCCAAGGAAGAGGGCTGTCACCTGAAATGCACAAAAGTTTCCACAGGTCCATCATCTTAGCAAAAATAAAAGTTGGCACTTATGGGTAGTGGCATCCCACTGGGCAGCACTTATTCATCAGCTATGCGAAAAAGGGAAAGGAAGAAGGCTGTAGGTGTGTGAGCCATTGTAGCCTTGAGGCTGCTTCTGAGGAGGACTGGAAGGAAAGGCAGAATTCCTTCCCATGTACAATGAAGTTTTTGGGAACATTAGAGGAGGGAGAGTTGACTCCAAACCCATAGAGGCCTAACCTCCCAAGTGCCTGCTTTTAGCAGCAATCAGGAAGAAATCAAGACCCTTCAGGGGACTATAATGAAAATCCAATGTATTCTGTGATTCTGTAACCATAACGCTTATCACAGAATCCACACTTTGCTGCAGAATTTTTCTTCCTTATTGTCCTAGCCCTTAAGATTTCAAAACCTTCTGGATGTGAGATGGGTACATTACTGTATTGAGAATTTGCAAAGGGTCTGTACAAATTGCCAAGGCCACTCAATAAGTTTTATATGGCTAGGCCTAAAATATAATAATTCAAATGACAATATTGTCAACAATTTTCAGCCAATTGTTTTAGTGGAAATATTCATCTGGTCTGCTTATCCCACAACCCCAAATTAGTTTCTGCCCTTTCTAGGCTACCAAATAACCTGCACCAGCCCCTCAACATCACCTTCCCCAGTACAGTCTGCCACCCCTAAAATATGTCTACATCAGCGGCTCCCAAGCTCTGACAGATTGAGCACTACCAATTTAAAACAATACAACCTTAAGTACCACCAGCAAATTTTTGTCATATAAAGTCATAATCTTTTAAAATGTACCATTGACAGGTTGTCTGTGTACCACTGGTGCTATGTGTACTACAGATTGGGAACTGCTCATCTACATTATAGATTATTATATCTCTCTGGATGTGAGATAGAGCATCCTCTGGTCATTCCACAGTACAGTGTTTGAAAATAACCAGCATGGTCGGGGTAACAGTATTGAGCAACGGCTGTTGAGCAAACTGTTAGATGCTTAAAAGGGAAAAGTGTCTAACTTTTGCACAACTAATTGGGACATCTAATTGGGGGGAAATGGATGGACTGCTGTGTTTGGTATCATTGTGAAAAAATATAACAAATTTGTTGCATTAACAGAACTTTAGAGTCAAATAAAGTTACTTTCTATGGAGAAAAATACATTATAAAGGTGCATTTCTATAAGACAGTGCCTCAGATAGGTTCATCTTCCATTTTGTTTCTGACTCAGAAAAGGTGGAGATTTAATTTAAGCTTTTTACTATCAGGAAAAGCATTTTGTCATCTCATTTTATTCTTGATTTAGGAAGAACTGCTTGCTCATCTAGATGAGAACAAAACCCACAGAATTAGTATCTCCCACAGAGAGTAAGATTCACTGAACTTCCCAGGGCACTTTATTACTTAAATAGATCGAAATACACAGCAATCTTGAAACAAAGTAACCAAAAATAGAAATGGTTTTTCAACATCTTCCACTTACAGTTAATGAAGTGCAGTTCATGTCTGCCCTAACTGTATGTAGACATTTATTGTTGCTAAAAGTAATAAATCTCTCCAACCAAATGTAGGCTTTACAAGAAAGCAAACTGCATGCTCGATTAGTCAGAGGAAATTGGTCATTTTGCTTAACCCTTGCAATTTGAAATACGGATCTTGCTACAGCAAAACCCTGCTAAAGTTATCTTTCCTTCTTCTCCACAGAGCAAATTGGGGAAACCCTTTTACCTAAGCAAAGCCAAAATAGACAGGTTATGCAGAGACTGGTGAGGGAGAAAACAGTCAATCTTCTAAGCCTCCAGGCCCTGTGTTTTTTAACAGGCGTGCTGAACAGATAAGATAACCAGAGAAGCACAGGCTCACAGGTGTCCCCGCCTAGCTAATTCACCCCTACTACCTAGCACCTCTGCAAGGATGCAAGTACTGCAATATATAAATTAATTTCTGAAATTGGGTGCCACTCAATTAACAAAAGTTTGGGAGGGTGCCTCAAGACAAATGAGAGGTGCCTCGAGTACAAAAGGTTAAGAACCACTGCTCTAGCCCATGCAGCTTGTGGGCCAGAGTGACTTTAAGCCATTATGCATGGAAGTTTGTCCATAAGTAACAATCAACTGCCATATTAACTCACCACATAAGCCTTTAGTGGTGCACAGGTTATCACGGTGCTACATCCCATGATATCCAGGAGGTACAGAAGCCATGCTTGCATCCATGCTTACTTGGGCCAATGAGGACAGTTGCGTGTTGTAATGCATGGAAAAAATCTAGGATTTTCCTTCTACTTCACTATATTAGAGTTCAGTAGAAGCAGATTCTAATGTAAATCTAAAAATGGATGCATTTTAGGCAAACTGTGTGTACATGAGTGTGTCTTATGAATAGTTCCTGTGAATTTGTATGAAACACTTTCATCTTTGGTAATTGTGTGGCAATGAGTTGCACTGTGTCACGGGGTGGGGACCCAGGAGCGGCCGTGATCTCTCCTGGCGCCCCTACCGTGCCAAGTTGCCCGTTTAGCACCCTCATTCTCACCCGCCACGACCTTGATGGTTCTGTAGTATTAATGGGAGGCTGCCTTTACTTGACCCCTTGGACCCAGTGCTCTTACCCTTCCAGTCCCTGCTCTATACAAAAATGGATTCTGGTGCCCCACCCTATGGGTGTTGCATGGCTCCTTCCGCCCCTAATACCATGTCCCAAGCCTCTCAGTTGTTCTGGACGTTATCCCGTCTATGCTCTTTCCTTAGTGGCCCTGTCCGAGGCCTCTACTCATATGTTCGCCCTCACCGGGCTCCTCATTCCCGTGCTTGCCCTCCCCGGGCGTCTAGTCATGCGCTCGCCCTCACTGGGCTCTCTAGTCTTGCACTTGCCCTCACCGGGCGTCTAGTCATACGCTCGCCCTCACCGGGCTCCTAATTTCTATACTTGCCCTCACCGGGCGTCTCAGTGTGCTCACCTCAGAGCAGTCGCTCCTATCAGGGCCGTCCGGCGTTCCCCACGTGCTCACCCCCACAGGGGCCTGTCTCGTATTCCCTGTGCTCACGTTACCCGCACTGGGCTTCGTCTCCCGTGCCTCCCGCGACCGGGTTGCCTGCACTGGAGCTTCGTCTCCTGCGCTTCCCGCTCCCGGGTTGCCCACACTGGGGGCTTCATCTCCCGTGATCGCGATGCCCGTACTGGGCTTTGTCTCCCATGCTTCCCGCGGTTGGGGCTCAGGTGGCCGTAGCTCTGCCTGGCCCCCTGACCCTCCTCATGGGTCTTACACCCTACTCGGGCTTCTCACAATTGGACTCAAGCAGCCTCAGCCTTACCTGGCCCTTAAGACCCCTTTTGTGGGAATGGGGCAGTGCCCCCCCGAACGTTGTACCCTCACTGGGCTTCTCACTTGCACGCCCCTCCCTAGGGCTCTACTTGCGCTCCCATCCACACTGGGGTCTATCTCACTCTCTCGCCCCCCAACCGGGGCCTGTGCCTTGCGCTCGCCTGCACTGTGGCCTTGCTCGTGCTTCTCGTGCTCAGGGCTCAGACGGCCTCAGCCTTACCTGGCCCCCAGACCCCTTTCCCAGGTCCTACGCCCGCTGGGCTTGTCCCGATAATCGACCTGCTGAGGCCGGGGTCGGGACACCCCAAAACGCAGCACCCTCTGCAGCACCAGGAAACTCCACCACTACTGTGGAGCTCCCCCGAGGCCTCCTCCAACCCCTACAGCCTCTCCCGGTCCTCCGGTGTTACACACACAACCGAACGGAAAATACAAAGCCATGAGCCAACCGGCTGCAACGCAAAATAAGCCTCCTGGCTATAACATAAACTCTGTGCCACCCTGGCTCTCCTTCATACCTCCCTGTCAGGGTTCTCTCCACCCTGTACCATCATGCAGATACTCGGGCAGTCAGGCTGCTCTGCCCTGCCCTGCCCTGCCCTGCTCTGCTCTGCTCTGCAGCAGAGCTCCCACTGCTCAGGCTGCCAGAGGGGAACTGCCTTCTGGCCTCAGCCCAACTGCTTATAAAGGCCAGGCCTTGCCCCCTTCTGGCCAGCTGACCAGATTGGTTGCCGCGGCAACCCTCACCTGTGCTGCCCTGAAGATTGGCAGCTGGACCCTTATTACCATCACCAGTAGCGAGCACCCTAGTGCTCTGCTATGCACTAAAAAAGTGAAAAGTCTGTGCATGCTTCATAACTTTTGGGATAATATGCTTAAGGCACATCAGTTCGTATAGTCAACAATATACAAGAGAGTCAGCCAAGTACCCATTTACGGTGTGCAAGTACCCATTTAAGGTTGGATTGAGTGGAAGCAACCTTTACCCAAATCCACAGCAAAACAAACTCATGTCCTCAGAGCTAGAGCAAGAAACTATAAACTCCCAGCAAGGAGTTCTGCAGAACTTCTTAGTTTGTAGTAAGTTCAATTACATGGCCAACTGAAGAAAAGCCCTCGTCTGAGTTTTGAAATTGAACGTTATCCTTCCAGACATGCAGGGGATTTTCCAGGGCCATAAATTCAATGTATATCTTGTCAAGGTACTATATCTTTCAAATATATACAGGAAGAGAAGTCTTTTGAAAAAGACCTACTAGACAACCTGCTGAAATCAGAGCTGCCAAAATTTTAATGTATGCTCTGGTTGTTTTCTAGGTTGATTATTGAACTCATCCTCTGTAGCTTTATTTTTCTCCTTCAGTCCATCCAAGATTCCTCTTGGAAGACACTCTTTTCCTGCTACTCAGGTTGTTTTTCTTTTACTTCAGTTTCTGTAAGGCTTTCCATTTTCTTTCCCATTTATTTCAAGTTTCTCATCATTTAAACAGCATTCCAGATTTCTGTCTCTACTGCCATTTTTTCCTTCTATTTTTCCCTTATTCTAATGTAATAGAAGCCTTAGTCTGTCTGCCTGTCCATAATGCTTTATTTGCACTCTGGTTATCTTGGCAGCCAACCACAATGCTGACTGAAACAACCATTCAGTGCTCTGCACAGACAGATACACATGGCGGAGCACCGCCATGACAGTTGGCAGGGCCTGAACGGCCTCCCCCGACAGCCGCTGGACCCCAACAAAAGGCACAAGGGGCCTGAGACAGAGCAGCAACAGTGCAGGGTGGTGGGTGGTGGTGCTCCATCCCTGCCCGCACCCCCCGCCATCATTCTTGATGGGCAATTGGCTAGTCTGTTTCAATAGGAACCTTAAGTTTGACCTCCAAATTTATAATCACAACTGTAGGAAAAGGGCATTGAAATGTTGAAATGTTTAAGCCCATACAGATTCACTGTTTATAGAATATAAAGCTTTGTTTTGGTTTTACAAGAAAGGAAATAGTGAGTTTGATTAGTATAATATAGAGGTAACCTCAAACCAAGTGAACAAAACAATGATTCAGCAAATGGAAAACCATTTAATCCAAAATCTGTCTACTTGAAGAATTCAGGGAGAAAAATATAATGTTCCAATAGACCAATTCAGCCCTTTCAGCATTACCAAGCTGCAGAATTAAAGTGTTTAATGTCCCTGCCATCACCAAGTATTCCCTATTAGGAAACTGTATAACAAAACATATTTATAACTGTTGTTACACAATAAAGATGAGAACTGGAAGAACTCTACTCTCCAATAGTTTTGCTTATTTTAGTGATTTTGATGAAAATTGTTTCCTTCTTCTGTTCAAGACAATCTGGATTACAGTTCAAATATTTTGTTAAAAAATCACAGATTTTGGCTTTTGAATGAAAGAAAGCCTCTACAAACTAAAAAGAGCATATAAGAACAATTGCTCTACATTTCTAAAGGTTGCTGCAATGAAGAGCCCTACTGGAAGAATTTTTTAAAGAGTTTTCTATTGGCAAACCCCTTTAAAACATCTCTAGTTGGTATTGCAAAATCTGAAGCTTTCAAAATGACTAGTCACTTCTGAAAATGTAGAGCTACTAATAGGTACAGTGACTTTATTATTTTTCAACAAACCACATGAACAATACTTTTCAGTATGTGTTGAATACATTCCTAACTGGTAGATACTAATATCTTACTAGTAGTGGAAGGCAGGCATGTTGTAATACTACATTAACATACTAAACATTCTTAAGAAGAAATTTTTCAGTTTTTTAACTCACATTGAAGTAGCTGATTTGTAAATGTTTACAGTTCCTCATTCTTTAAATACCAGATGATGTGGGTCCACTTAATGGTCTATATACCGCAGTTTCCTTAAACTGCGTAAAATGAAGCATCAGTGACTTGCAAATAGTAAAAACATATTTTGTTATAAGTTTCAAATTGATTGTGGTTGGTGGAAATATTAACTATTTTTTATAAAAGGTAGAAATAAAAATAACCAGCACTTCCTTGGAAAATTTCAGTCAGGAAAATATTTTACTCGATCAATAAGTTAGTAAGTTGGTCAGAAAACAATTTTTCTTTCTTCTTTTCTCTATCTCTCTTTTATTTCAGAATATATCACTATATATATATATATACCCAAACACTGATCAGTTCTATCCCAAAGTTATTTAGATGTAGCATATTATAATAAAAATTTGCAAAATTTAATTAGGAGGAAAAATATGCTGTAGTCATTTATGGGTTACAGTTGACTGCTACTATTCATAGTTCTATAGTTTTCACTTTCTACATGGAACTGAATGACTTTTCCCTTATGAAGGGTTACACAAATTGAAGTAATATTATGTATTCAATTCTAGTTTGTATTATTGCCTGCCAGGAGAGACTTTAGTATGACACTCATTTAGTGTGAGTCCCTTATCTCCTTTATCTACCCATTCTCCTGATGCCAGTGGCTGTGCAGAGAAAGCTAACAGGAATCAGTAGTGCACTCCATTGCAGAGACAGATATTAAAAGGGTTAAGTTGGCCTGGAGTCTGAGGATATTAACCAACCTGAAACTTACAGAACTTCAGAAAAGGGCAACACCTTTCAGGATCTTTGAATTGGCTGAACTCATAGATTCAGAAAATACCACATTTTCTTCTATAAAACTAGGGTTCAAGTTACAGGGGAGCCTGGGCGTGCTGAGCCTCTCCATAAGAGATGAGAGCCCCCATGTAAGATTTGAATATCATAACCTGGGGGTCTCTGATTTTATTAAGGCATCGTGATGGGCAGACCAATTTTTTTGCAGGCCCCGCTACGAGTCAAAGTGTAATTCAAACCCTGCATAAAACACACACTTCCCCATCAAAATTGGGGGGCATGTATTATGTGTAGAAGCTAGTTTTCTGACCAGCATAGAAGCACCCCAATTTGATTCGGTCTCCACAGTGCAGCAACAATTGCATTACTATTCAGACAGCTGAAGGAGTAAATTGACTTAATGGCTCATTGTTCTTCGCTCTAGATGTGTTGACAATTGCCTCTCCTTTTTAATGGTCTTGATGTTCCACTAATCAAGCCAACTTTTCTTACTGCTGTGTTGTTGTCTGATAGTTGCTCCTGATCCCTCTCCTATTTCACAGCTTTGGAGAATGTGTAGCTTTTTTCAACATCATAGATACACACATGAAGACCAGTCAGCAAGAGTTAGGGTTTCAGCTTTAGTTAAGTAGGAAAGGGGCAGGGGGGGAGGCGGGGAGAAGTGGGGAGTCAGCTAAAATTTTAGATTCTGTCCCTACTCTTTGCAGCCACAACTCTGGAAAAATCTTTTTCTGCCTTTCAAAAACGAGGTGCATACTACATTCCTGGACGTGCTGTATGTGAGAAAATACGTTTTATGGCTTTGATCCCAGGTGAATATATGAACACCATACCTGAAAGGTATTTGATGTCTTCTTTCAGTTTTCTGCAAAACCAAGTAGTATATTTGACTGGAATGTACAGTGTTAACCTCATACAACATCAACAAAAACAACAGTTTGGCAACTAGAAACTGTATTCACATTCAAAAGCTGTTAGTCTACATTAAAGACTGGGTGAAGAAAGATAACGGCATAAGAAACCAGTTCAGTCCCTTTGACATTGCCAGCTGATAGAGTTAAAAGTATTTAAGCACTCTATCTTTCCTACTAGAAAAACATACAGCAAAATATAATTTCACCTATAAGTGTACAGTGAACAGGTATAAACTAGTGTTATCTCTGACCCTAATTCCTTCCTTATCTTAATTTTTGTATTTTTGATGTTTTAAAGATTATGGAACTGAATTAGAACTACAACTACCTTTCTGATTTCCCTGCCTACAAATAACAGTTAACTATCCCAGTTTGGAGGTGAATATTATTAGCTAGCTCCATGTTTGTAATGTCTGGGATCATCATCGGCTGTCCCACTGATGGGTAACATCTGAGAACTTTGATATATTTGATTGTTTTTCAGTTTATATAAATCTAACAGGTATCCCTCAGACAGTGTCTCTCAGTGGCTCTCTGGTTTTAACAGCTCTAGTGTAAAACAGTCCCACAATGAATATTTATACTCAGATATGATCAAAAGCTTGAACCTCAGGTGTACGGCCCCTCAAATTGCAGGGAAATCTGAAACCGATCCTATGTTTTTATGGATCAGATCCAAAACAACAGTGAGTCTCTTTCTCACAATCTAAAAGTAGGCACCACCTCATGGACACAGTGTGCCCAGTGAATAGGACAGAAGACTGGGAGTCAGGATTCCTGGTTCAGTCAGTGTTTTGCCACTTGGGCAATCATTTCATACATTTCATAGATTTCATAGACATTAGGGCTGAAAGGGACCTCGGAAGATCATCGAGTCCAGCCCCCCGCCCAAAGGGCAGGAAGTCAGCTGGGGTCATAGGATCCCAGCAAGATAAGCATCCAAT
>NW_017728949.1:6948277-6979354 GCF_001723895.1 Crocodylus porosus | reverse complement strand
CAGTGTTTTGGTCACTTTACTAGCCGCAGCATTGCATTGCAGGCTCATGTTCATCTTGTGGTCAATGATGACCCCCAAGTCTCTTTCTTCCATAGTGCTAATAAGTCTGTGCCAGTTTGTCTCGCCATACAGTCATAGAAAACGAAGGTTGGAAGGGACCTCAGAAGTCATCTAGCTCAAAGCAAGACCAACCCCAACTATGTCATCTCAGCAAAAGCTCTGTCTACCTGGATCCTAAAAGCCCCTAAGGATGGAGATTCCTCCACTTCTCTGGGTAAATTGTTCCAGTACTTCATTACCCTCCTAGTGAGACACTTGTTCCTAATATCTAGCCTAAACTTCTCTTGCTGCAGCTTGAGACCATTGCTCCTTGTTCTGTCATCCACCACCACTGAGAACAGTCTAGCTCCATCCTCTTTCAAACCCTGCTTCAGGTAGTTGAAGGCTGCTATTAAATCCCTGCTCAGTCTCCTCTTCTCCAGACTAAATAAGCCCCGTTCCCTCAGCTGCTCCTCATAAATCATGTGCCCCAGCCCCATAGCCATTTTTGATGCCCTTCAGAGTAAAGTACTTTGAGAGTGACATATGAAAAGGCATTGTTTTTATTACACTGGTTATCGTTAGGGATCTATTCAATTTGTGAATTCATGATTTTTGTGGAAACTGCAAAAAAAAGGGTGGTTTCTGCAATCACAGTGAAAACTACCATTCCCAACAATTTTGTGTGGAGTCTCCAGGGAAAAAAGACCATACTAAAAATAAAATCCTAGCTCTCCAATGAGAGCCAGTGGCTGCTGCAGCCCAGCCTTTCAGCTGACTAGCAGGGAAAACCGTCAGCACGAAGGGGAGCAGCAAAGATGGTGGCCACTCGCTCCTGGCTTTGCTGCTGATTGGCTGAGGGGGCTGCCTTTTGCATGGTCCTGCCCCTCTCTGCCAATCAGCAGCAGGCAAGGGGTGATGCCACATGAAGGGCACCCCTCTTGTCCAGTCAGCAATCAGAGGAGGGGCTGTCAGGGGCCCTCAGCAAATTAGCAGTTTGGAGGCAGGGGGAGCTCACTTCAAAAAGTGTGCAAAAATGGCACCAGGCCATTTTTTGGTAAAGCAGCCTGCCATTTTTACTTTGCCACCACATGCTTTAAATAGGTCCCTAGTTATTATCAACATCTCTGCTTACCTTTATTCCTCATGCCAAATCTCATGAAAATAGTTTTGGTTTCTGGGGTTAAACTATCTTTTTGAAGTTGGATAAAGTTTGCAGATCCTCCTGTATTTTGCCATAACACACATTCAGACTGGTGGAAGAAGCACTGGATAAAGAGAGATATTAAAATGCACTCCTTAGGAGCTCCCTGACCATTCCCTCTCCCAAACTTCTATTGTTCAATCCCCTGCTACCTCACCTACCCATCTCTCCCTTTAAACTTCCTCCTCTTTTTCTCCCTGCAGCTCCTCCTCTTTTTCAGCATCTCTTTTCCCACCTACACAAGACAGAACCAAAATAATATTGAGAGACGAAAACTGAGAAAGTACTTCTGTCCATTTAATGGGACCACTAAAGTCATTTAGTACTTGCTTTAGCTTTAGCAAGTACTAAATAACTGCACAGTACCAGCTGTGCCATGGGGCACTCATGTAGCTGCCCCCACTGTTATTGAAAAGTATACCCAGTCTAAGTCGGAGAAAATAAAAATGGTGCTACAGAATAAAGCAACAAGAAGAAAGGAAATAAGGCTTACAGTGACTGAAAAAATATTAATTAAAGAACTAAAGTTTGTGCATGTGAAGCAGCATGTGGGCTGCAAAATACACAAAGATTAAAGCTTGATGTAAATGTGGCCAAGAGAGGCACCCTGGGCAGAGAGGCTGTTGAGTGCCTGAGAAGTGGGGAAGGGGACACTGATGATGGGAGTGTCATGCCCTGTGGGATCCTCCTGCCCTCACCAAATCCATACTGAGAGGTCCTGGAATACTGGAAAGGGCCAATGTGGTGCCAGTCTTTAAGAAGGGGCAAAGGGAGGATCCAGGAAACTATAGGCTTGTCAGTTTGACCTTGATTCAGGATAAAATTTTGGAAAAGATTGTCAAGAAGACCATTTGTGAGAGACAGAAGGCATGATGCTGAGAGAAAGTAGACAACATAGTTTAATTGTGCACAGGGCATGTCTGACTAACTTCATCTCCTTCTGTGATCAAGTAATGAACCACTTAGATGTGGGAGAAGCAGTTGATGGCATATACTTGGATTTTAAAAAGGCTTTTGATATGGTCTCCCATGATGCTCTTATAAAAAAACTGGGGGGATTGTGGGCTGGCAGAGCCATGGTCAGGACCCACCATAGTTGTGCTATTGGTGAATACATTTGTGACTGATCTTGGTTCCCTAGGGATACGCAATTCACCCTATAAACATTCTTAATATAGGACTTTCAGAACTCTGGATGATCTTTCAGCCTTTGATACCCAAATAACAAGTAAGGTCCCTACTGCATACTATTTACCAGCTTAAAATTAAAAGAGTTGGTGTTCTTAAGAAAAGAAACAGCTTTGTATGGCAACGTGAGTGATAAAACTAACTGCAGGATCTTTTCTTTGAACTGTTTTCAGATGACATGTAGTTCAAGTAAGGATTAACTGGCTGATTTGTAGGTGTAGCTCTATTTTGATGGATATGCAATTTTTCCCCTCATCTTGTAGTTGTTAGTACTTCTTTATTTTGTCCTCGGGCCTTTAATTTACTTAACTCTGGATTCATCGTTGATATTGACACCATAATTCTATGCAATTAACTACATTTGAAACTATCATGCTGGATTGACTTAAATCAATCATAATTAAAACAGACAAGCAGGAAGCTTTGATTTAAATAACTGACTTTAAACTTGTTTAGCATTTGAACTTGTTTACTGCCTTGAAGATTGATTCTTGCTGATTAGTAAGCACTAATATATGTTGCTTTAAATAACATTTATTTTATATTTTGCACCTTTTGCTAACCAGGAGGTTAGCTAATGTGGATACTGATGCAGATTTATTTAAGAAATTATATAGCTTGACATATTTTTTTGTTATGTTAAAATAAACAGATTATTCACTGTTTTCTGTTAGGCTTATGTCAAACTGTATGGAATGAAACTGGATTTTAAATAACATTTTAAGTGTGTAGGATATATAAGGAAATAAATCTACCTATATACATTTTGTATTGAAAACTGATTTACAAAGCAAAGTAAGTGTTAGCTATTCAGAGGGAACTTAATTGTTTTCTTGTGACCATTCAATCTGGGGGAGTTTTTAGAACTAGATCTCACCTCATCACATAGTTTTTTTCCTAGGTTAAGAGGAATAAAACATTTTTTTTACCTTTTCAGTTCTCAATCATTTTTTCAACCCTAAATGAATTGGGCCAAGGGCATCAACATATGGCCTATGCGCTGGATCTGGCCTGTAGAGCTATTTTATCTGGCCTATTGGGCTGCTGGCTGGCACCACCTCATGGACACAGTGTGTCCAGTGAATAGGACAGAAGACTGGGAGTCTTCTGGAAGACTGGAAGTTGGCCGTGGCTGCTGGAGGGAGTGGCCTGCCACAGAATATGGGGTCCTTGAGCTCTGGTGGATATAGCAATCATCCCCAGTCACCCTCCAACTGCTTTGCCCATTGCCACTGCTTTGCCATGATTCTGCCATCTTGGCAGCTAGCCTGCTGCTGCCTGCCTCTGCATGCCGAGGCAGAGAGAAAACTTAATATTCTCCTCAGAAGAACCTGCCTTTTTATCTCAGCCTGGAAAAATTTAATAAGTAAGAATTAGGAAGGAAGCCCTAAGTCTTAGTAACAAAATATTTTATATCTTGAACAAAATTCCTAACTTGAACCATCTCGAATATGGTCTCTGTTTCAACTTTTGGAAGACTGTACCAATCCACACAACCATTCAAAATAACAGAATCATAAATAACAAGTAGATTATCTAACTTACCACACAACGATCCTTATTCTTTTACATCTTTCCCCATGAGATATGCAGATACTGGATTAGCTGTAAGACTGGCATCTTCATATTGGTTCATCTAGTACATTCATCCTCCCTTTTCTATTAGCTTTACTTTCTTAGGATATTTTTGGTGTATCTTTCTCTTAGCAAGGTGGCAGTTCTTCCCTCAGGACAATAAGGCACAACTTTATTTTAGTGATTGCTAGTTTTCCTTTGTGTGTGACATCAAAATACATATGATGAGGACTCTTACACTAACATATCATTAATAAATAGCTGGTCACTCAGAATCATTGGGAATGTTAGGTTCTTTCCAGCCTTCCTCTTGTGCTAATGTGATTTTCAGTGCATTGGTGCCAAGCAACAGTTTCCAGGGCCTGATCTAAATGCCAGAGAAGTCAACAGGTATTTTTCCATTGATTATAGTGAGCTATGGAGCAGCTACCTACAGCTTTTGGGTGGGAATTTCCCATTAAAATGGGAACTCTATTGTTTTTCTGCAACTTAACAGCTTTTCAGTTGTAACCATATCCAATAGGTGTTTGTTGTGATATGAGTTGGAGGTCTCATTTTGATACTTTACTGAGATTGACTATTCTTGACAGCCTCTGTTGCCAGAAGTAATAAAGAGGACAATGTGTAAAGGGGCATAGAGAATGAACTGCAATCCCAGCCTTCTAAGCAATCCCTCAGATCCAGGTAAAGGCTGGTATGGCTGCTTCATGCTGTGCCTTTTCTGTAGCACTCCAGGAATCACTACAGTTTAGGATCTTGAGTCCAGACATTTTCATAAGCAGTTGGGTCAAAGTGAATTAAGAGAGATTGTAGTTTTCTGGGTTACCAAAAGGACCATATTTTAAGTGCAACAGAGAGGTAGGAGGCTCCTTTTATTTTAAGAGAAAACTAGAGCAGACTAAACTGGACCAGGGAGGCTGGTAGCTTGGAAGCAAGCTAGCTGCTAACGGTGTTGCTGTCAGCAAGCAGACTGCTAGATCTAGCTAGAGGTCCTCACCAGGAGGGTAACCCACACATGAAGTGAAGAGAGAACAGGAAACTACGCTAAGGTAGACAGGGAGGTAGTCTATAAGCCAAGGTAAGCTAAGCCCTAGTACAGAGAGCAGAAGGGTCATAAGGAACAGGGAAGGAACACTTGCAAGTGTCTAAAGAGTCCCATGACTGGATAGGCAGGGCTTAGGAGGGATATAAAACCAGGGCCTGGGCGCAGACAGTAAGTCTGCCCCTACAAGCTTAAGGGGAAAGAACTTCTGGGCAGGAAGGCTGAAAGGGATTTCCTAGTTGACTTGAGGTGCTCTGGGATCTGCAAGCAAGATGTCTTCAGCTTGCTGGGAAGTAGGACCCAGTATGGAGAAGGAGCTTGATGGTTCAGCCAAGGAGCTGATGCCATGTTGAAACCCAGTATGAAGGAGTTTAGTTTACAGCCAGAAGGCTTACTCTTTCATTATAATTAAACCAGTGGTTTGGGTTTGGAAATACAGGGCACGTTTGGAGGCCCCAGTCATGCCTAAAGGGCACACTATTGCTTTAAGCCCAGCCAGGGGTGGGGCTCAAATAGCAAGTGGAGCAGAAAAAGAGCCAGAAGCCCAGTGCTCAAGCAGGGCGAGAACCAGGGGCTGGGATGCAGAGCCCAGGAGAGGCAAGAAGCAGGGTCAGGGATCCATAAGCCCAGAGGGTGAATTCTGGGGCCAGGGGCCCAGAGAGAGAGGGACAAAGGCCACAGACCCAGAGATACTGATAATTGACAGGGCTGGGGCCCAGAAGCCAAATCCAGGACTGTTGGCCTTGGCTAAGGGACCAATTAGAGTAGAGGAGTGGAAGCTGGGAAGACTGAACAGCTGGGAAGACTGAAGCCCCAGTGAGGGACTAAAGGCCTGAAGTGGCCTGGTGACTTTGGGGACAAGTGTCCCAACTGAGTGATGATACAAAACATCTGCAAGGCATGGGCATGGATGTAGGGGAGGTTCGGAGGCCATGAATAGCCTATAAGGCAATGGGTGCCTTGAGGCACGTACAGGCCAGTAGGGCCCTACTACTGACAGACCAGGTCTGGGCTAGTGGGGTCCATGAGGGGATCTGCTGGCAAAGATGGATGAGGATGTGTGTTTCTGTTAACAATGTAACATTTACATCAAGGCGTGGCAGGAGAGAGCAGAAGAAAGGGTACCTAGAAACCAAGTCGGGCAGTAGCAGTTTGACTAACAGGGGCCAGCATGGTCACCCTGGGGGCCAGTCCTGTCACACTAAGCAAATCAAACAAAAAACTTCTGTGCATCCTAAGCAAAAAGCCCTGAGGCAGAGGCAAGCAGAGAAAAGCTGTAAAATATTATATCTGTTTAATGGTAGATAGTGAATTACTGGTGAGTTTTCAACCAAAAGTTTTCAATACAGAAAGACACACACTTGAAGTGGTAGCCACAATTTGTTATCTGCAATAAAACAAGTGGAAATATTTTAAGCATCTTCACTTGTTTTTCTTTTTCCTTGTTTTTCCTGCCTTGGAGAAGTGCAGTCATTCTAGTTTTATCCCGCTTGCAACTAGGAGGATTTTTCACAAGACAGCCTATTTGTCAATTCTACCAAAAGCATGTCCTCTTTAGGTTTGTCTGATTAACTATTTGCTACTATGTTGTATCTACAGAAAAGAAAGCTGAGGCCCTAAGTTGGTCAAAAAGGCTGCCAGTGTCCATGGCATCCCTTAGTGTTCAGTTCTGGCATAGTGGCCGTTTTGTGACCTGCCTCTGGGACTGAGCAGCAAAGCCTTTTGGGGAGAAGAGGGGGAGGAGAGAATTAGAATTGTCCTCAGAGGCCAGAGATGATACACCCAGACATAGATCTCTCCCCAGTCTGGAGCTCACTGGTTCCTGAATTCTTTACCTTCAGGGACATCACTTCCGCTAATGCAGAGGAACCCAGGCCCCTCCTCTCCTCTGTGCTCCAGCCCAAGAATCAGTTAAGCAGCTGAGAGCCATTAATTCCTATTCTTTGCCATTTCTATGGGCTGCTTCCCTGTTTTGAATGCTTTCTCCCCACACTGCTCTTTCCAAAACTCTTCTAAAGTCTCTCCAATTGCTACATCCCCTTCCCAAGTTGCATCATTTTACAGCAACCATATCTAATTGACTGTCTGGTGACAGATGAGGGAAATAACGATGCCATTCATTAACCCCTTTCAACCTGCTACCCTGGCATACATGTTTTAAAACCAGGAGCAATACCATAGGGGACAAACTGCTGCAGTCCTCAGTCATTCCTTTCTCACTGGATTTAATGAGAATAGTGCAGTCCAGTGGGCAGAGCACTGGCTCAGGGGCTTAGAGAGGCATCTTGGCTGAGAATCACTGGTCTAGTTTTTCACATGCTCCCAGCCCTTGGGGCAGGTGCTGTTTCTTGGCATGCATTTACTTAGAACTATGTGGAGCAATGGATTTCTTGCGAGTTGGCAGATTAACAACATTCTTGCTTTGGGTTGACCTGAAATTTTTCCTTAGATCTCAAATTAAATGTCCTGTTTAATTTTGGGCTTATTTAACTGTCTTTTAGCATTTTTTAAAAAGACTGGGCAACTTCAAACTAACCCCCACCCCTACCCCCACTCCCACCCTCCCTATTTTGAAACCAAGTAAATGGTTTTTTTTTTCAAAACATCAAAATAAAATATTTTGATTCTTTCTTTCTTTCCTCCCTTTTCTTGACCAAAACTCTTTGATATGATGGTTGAATCATTTTGATCTCCCCAAAATTTCAGCCAGCTCTATGTCTGTATAGTGCTCAGAACCACGGGGCACTAAGAGCCAGTTTAAGACAAATCATTTAATGGTGTTTTTGCTCGCTTGAAGGATTTGTTCTAGTCTGAAATATATTATCATTGTGAATGTTTATCTTGGGGACCTAAAATCAACTGGGGCCTGTAGCAGGACCAGGGCCCCAGAGGAGGTCCCCTCATGGCCAAGCAACTCTTGCCCCACTCTGCCTTCTTGGGGTAGCCTCCCTTTTTACCTCCCCCAACATATCTTGATGTTTCTTCTACATATCAGGAGGCCACCCCCAGGGTTCCAAAGTAAGCCTCAGTTCCTCAATCAGCTGGTCTTCCCCATAGCCAGCTGGCCCCATCCTTGCCCACTGGGCACTAATAGTGGCCCTCCTGGCCCTATTAGTGCTGCAGGGCATCAGTCTCCTTATGGACGGTATTTGTGGCCTCCAGCTTCCCCTGTAGCTATGCCCATGCCTCGCAAATGTTAATTTTACTCCAAGTACCAGTCTGTACAGGCTTCAGCCCTCTTGGCATTGGCCCACTGGTTGCTGTAGTTGTGGACTCCCAAGTCTTGGTTCACTTATTCTGGCCTTACTTTTCAGTCTCAGCCTGCCCCCTCTCCCAGCACTGGCTCTGGCCATCAGCTGCTGCCTGTCCCCTCTCCTAGAACCAGCTCTAGCCCTCTTGGCTCCAGCCTGCCCCCTTTCCCATGCCCCTTTGTTTGACAACAAAAATTTCTCCCCACACTGGGCCATTCCCTCACCACAAACCATAAGCTCCCCTTAGCTTTCTCCCTTCTGCTGTGGGACAGATCAGATGCCTGCTAGCCCATCTCCTACAATCATCTCCCTCAGCTACTCCTCTCTCTGCAGCCTGCAGGGGACAGACAGACTGCTTGCTTTGAGGCACGGATCTTATACGCTCCAAAGTCCTACCCCTTTCTGTTTGGTGCCTCTCCCCGCCACACACAGGGACTTCCACTTTGGCTTGATAACCTGCCTACCCTTCTCTGATGTAGCTTGACCTAGCTGCTTACAGTCTTTACTCCTGTGCTTCACAGGGACTGCAGCTAGCTCCCCACAGCCAGTTTAGCCTGCTTTCCCCTTAAAATAACAGGAGCTTCTTGCTCCCTGTTACAGGGCTCCCAATATGTATTTCATATTCATTTAATTTACTCTGGTGACGGACATGTATAGTATCCACTTGATATGAGTTCCTTAATCAGAAAATAATGTCCTCAATGGAGGTAAATTTCTCCATCTCTACCTGCTCTGACTTTGATGAATTGAAGCAAGCAGAGATAAAAGAAACGGGCCTGATTATCCTCTCAGCTACACCAGTTTAAATCAGGGTTGATTTCTCCATTGAAAACAGCAGCATCCAAAGCTGTGTAAACTTGTGCACAATTAACACACTCAGACCTTAGATTTCAGAGTGGTCCCTGCAGTTCTAGTGGATGAACACTAAAGGGCAGGCTATGCTTGTATAAATAACAGGGAGCTAAGATGTTTTCTGCTGCCGAGAACTGCTCAGTACTGAAGCACTGGAAACTTATAAGCAACCGCTACTACTGCCTCTGGGATACATTTGGGGTTATGAGTGTACTTAACTGAAGAAAACAGTGAACATGTTCTTAATTATTCCCTACACTATTTCTCTGAGAGTCTATTCAACTCTATCCTGTAGTTGCTTTGCTGCTGGGAAGCAGTGAGAGCGAAAGAGCTGGGTCTGAAGCAAAAAAATCCATGAATGTTAAGGGAATTGGTTGATGAGTTAGTAGATCCCCTGCTTTGTGTGTTGCCTACATGCCTTCATCATAGTCAGACAGGATGCAGACCGGCTATCTATGAGGGCTGCAGAACAGCTTCTTTCTTCTTTCTCAAAACAACAATTTATCCACTTCACTCACTTCCACACTGATTCCTTCTGCTTGCTCCTCTCCTTCACTTCTAAATAGACTCTTTTATGTTTTCTTTCATGGGACTCACTTCCACCTGACAACCCTTCTGACGTTTCGGCTTTAACAATTCTTGGCCATACTACCAAGGGAGCCTGTCCTCTTTCCCCATTCTTTTCTTAAGCCCTGCCTGGCTACTATGTGGCTTTTCTTCTGACTGGCAACCCCTCCCTAGGGGAGCTATTTTGAGGTCTTGCATCTTTTTGATTGATTTAAAATGTTCACTTTTACTCCATCTCGTAGTTTCCAGTGCTGCTGCTTTCTTTCTCCAGCAAAATCTCATCTGAGAGGTTTGGCATCAAATTATAGGTCCCCACTTCTTCCTCAGTTGGTTTCTCAGCCAGAGTCCATGGGTCAATGGGAGAGTCTCCACTGACTTGCAAGGAATTTGGGTCAGGCTTCTGGTGCACTGGGAGATTGTGTAGAAATGAATAAACAAAAAAATCTGAGGTCATTTAGTAAGATCAGATCCTGATAAGAAAAAAAAGTCAAGGGTCTTTTTTGTTTACCTACAATAGGTTTGGACAGCCCCCAGCACATGAAGGCATTTTGCTTGGCATTCATGCCTTAGGGTGGATGGTAGGAAAGTGGCCAGGGCTGTGCTGCCACAACAAGGATCAGGCCCCTTGCAGGTTCCTCGCCACCTGCTCCTGGCATGATAATATCTCACCAATCATCTTACAAGTCAAGGTTATGGGTGTTTTTGGCATGCTGACCCAAACTGTTGCTGATTCCTGATCTAGAATACACACACACACACACACACACACACACACACACACACACACGTAATTATTTGAAAACAAATGCATTGTCATGGATGATCTGAGGGTGGCAGCAGAAACTCAATGGTGTTTTAATTTATACTGGAAAACACAGCGCATAGGAGCAGCTGATATGGTGATGCTATTTCAGAATATAAATAGTGATTGGAATATGGGTATTATCAAAACATTCCTGAGGTCATTGTAAGGAAAGGCAAACTTTCCTCCTTCCCATTTAACAATGTTTCACACAAAATAATAAAACTAGAAATCTCTATGTGGGATTTGAATTTATTAGAAGAGACCACCTCTGGAGAAATCTCTACAAAGACCTACCTGATTTAACTGAATTGATTTTACAGTCATATAACAGCTGCTATGTGTCACCCCAGAAATGGCTGCATTTCCATGTTGAAAGTGATCCTCTTTACAATTAGCTTTTAATTCCTAAAGTCACACTGTTTGTGGGAAAAATTGTATACATTAACAAAATAATACAACAAAAAAGGATGCGCTGGGGACAAGATTCATTAGCTGTAACTGTAGCAGTGTCCCTGTGAGACGTGAGTATATATCATATGGAATTATACTTATCAGGTGATGTTTGTAGATGAGAGAATGCTTAATGACTAAAGGCAGGATGATAAAGACTTCAAGGATAAAGGGAATGATCTCACAAAGATCACTCACAAGTGAGTAATTTGATTGTTCCTTGTGGCATCCTTGCTGTAAGCAAGATTGTTTCCAAAACTGTGGCTTAAAAAAAAATTAACATTTTAAGGGCAGCGAGTGAAAGAAACAATGAATCTCTTTTAGATTTCATTGTTGCATGGGTTAATTGTAATAAAAAGAGAAAATGGCTGAAGGGTCAGCTGTAGGCAAGTAGTTACTGAGTTACCTGCTATTAGCAAGAGACACCATCTTCAGGTACAGTGGAGAACTACCAATACAGCTGGTATTTTGCTACCTGGTCCAACAGATGTATGTCATGTCACACAACTTGATACTAGGCACATGGAATGTTGCATCAGATACATGGACGTTTTGCTAGACTTCTTCTGGATACAGCTCGTCCAGCTGAAGCTGCTACATATCTGGTTAAATGTGGAACTGAAATCCTCTCCTAAGTCATGTTGCCCATTAGCTACCAAATTGAGCTAATGTATAGTTAGATCATGCAAACAATAACAAAGGTTTTGACTAAGGAGCTGGTAGGCAGATAGGTACTAATTATGACGGGGCTTCTACGCTATGTTTCTTTCCAGCATGTCAGTGATGGGCATATTGATCATGTAGCATTTGACAGCTCAAAGCTGACATGGGTTCAATGGATTGGGGCTTTAGCTGTGCTCAGCCTACTGCAAGGCGGCTGTCATGAATTTTCAAACAGCAAAGATGAGGAGGTTTTCAAAGAAAAAAGTGAGAATCAGGCACTTGATTCTGCTGAAAGACATTGCCATTTTGAAAATCTCTGCCTTTGACAATCTTTCTCATGGTAGTGGCTAAAATAGGCAAACAATGGTGACTCTGCATTGTATAGTTAGTGCATTCACTGCTGCTTCCAAACAACAGACTGTAACTATATCAAGGCTGAGATTTTTTTCCCCCTACTCCCAACCTCTTTATTGATGGCTCCTTTTCCCTGTGGCCAGGATCACAGATAATAGCAGTTGTGTTAGCAGCTGGCATTTATGCTGAGCTATGAGGTGACCAGTAGGGGTGCTGATTCAGAAGAGCAATGAGAGCGTCATACCTTTCCCTTGCTGAAGGCTGAGTGCATCACCTTCACAACACATCTGTTCTCCAAATCTGTCTCTTCCAGTTGGCAGGAAAATCTGGCCAGACTCACTATTATTGTTTCCCTGCAGCATGTGACCAGCATGAGGCATTCATGGTTCATTGTCTAAATTTTAGATATAAACCAGGAAAAGTGCCATATTTTCAACACCTTTAGAACTGCCCGTCAGACTGCTGTGGAGGAGGCTAACCAGGCTCATTCCTTTTGTTTTAGATTGCTGTGCAAGACAGGGATGCTCGACAGCCTGCCAAATATGCACTTGTGATGGCTTGATATTAATGCCAACAAAGAGAGCAAGAAAGGCAGAATGAACTTTATTTCATACTTTAATTTATAGATGTTTCCTTAAGCCCTTTGCAGACCTTATCTATTTGAAAAAATCAGGTTCATATGTCTCTGTAACATCTTTCAGATAAATTGCATCAGCGTATCTGTAATTTTGATAACAGAGTTGCACTTGAAAACCTGAGATACATGGTACACTTCAGTATAGTTATTTTAAGTGCCTGAGTATTTGCCTCATTAACATAATGGCCTATCCACCCCCTTCAATACATACTGGTATTAGTGAAAGTTGCTTGAATGCATCAAGATGAGAAGGAAACCCTCACTCTGGAAAGTCATTGTCAGTTGATACATCACCCACATTCTAAATTAGAAGAGAGAAATTGAGAGGACTAAAAAACCCATAAACTTTACATAATTTCCTGGGTTTCATTCATTTTCCTGTAATTTTACACATGTCTTCACATTAAGTGCTGATATTGTCAGAGGAGCACTCAGAATAAGTAATGTCACTCAGTGCGTCACAAATGGAATCCATGTCAGCCAGTGTTGCAAAATGGATCTATAACTGCCTTTTTGTCCCTCAATTTGAGATGATCTAATTCAATTTCTGTGATTTATGACTAAGATAAAGACACTTCCTTTCCTCTGTCTTTCTCACCATTTCTCCCCACCTGCCCCAACCCTATTTTTTCCCTCTCTTCTGAATTTTTTGGGCTTTGGAAGCAATTAAGTCTTACAAAGAGGAGTGAACATATTTCTTGACTAAACTGATTTGTATACCAATAACTGAAACAGTTTTTTTTCCCTTTGGTCCCAACCCAAGATAGCAGGCATCACTCAAACAAATCTTGAATTCTGGGATCTTAGCAAAATTGCATTTCTAACAAAAATGAAGTGTGTACATTACTGCAGACCATGGGATGGGACAATCATTTGCCATCATAATGTGGGGATTACTAACATTGTTGGTCTCCCTGATTATCAAAGTAAACTTTATTTGAGAACTCCTGCTTCATATAAAAATCTAATTTGCTCATTTAGACACTGATCCAAAATCCATTAGTTAATATACTGAATTCTGGATTCAGACCTGTAATATAATATAACTACAACAACAAAAGACAGACAGACCAAGAAAGCATCAGGGTTTAATATCAAGGGTCTTATTTTGCCAAAATGTTTGTATCATGGAAGCAAATATGTTCCATATTAAAATAACCAAGAAGACCAGGCATAGTGCCAGCATATTAATCTTCGTAGGCATCATTTCTTGTGTCCCTGGAGTACTTCAAAGTGCTCTAAAGCAATGGTTTTCAAATTTCCTAAAGTTATGCAACCCTTTCAGATTACTTCCTCTGCCCCCTACAGAATCCCTACACCTACCCACCGAGCCAGGTGACCTGGCCTGACAATGGTGGTGCACTGCCTCCTGGTTTACTCTGTCAGGACCCCGAATCTCTTAATGGAACTCCTGGTGACCTATCACAGTATCTCAGAGTTCAATGGGACACCTACTTGCTCTAGAGATGAGTAGAAATAAGATGAAAGAAACTAAAGGTAATGAGTAACCTAAACTTGTGGATCTGATCCTCTGATTCAAACCTAATCATGACAAGATGACTATTCTTGTGTACTGGAATGATTTATTTTAACATCACTACTTCTCCATGTGTGTTCTGGTTATTGCTTCTTTTCATTCTAGGAGCCTCAATAAAACATAAATTAATTGGTCTCCTGCTACCTCTGGTGATTAAGGAGAGACATTACACATAAACCAGTTTAAGTGATCAGAAACTGGTTTAAACCTGTAATAGAGAAGATATTCAGTGCACATAAACCAGTTTGAGAATGACTGAAACTGGTTTGAGGAAACCCGGTTGAATGTAGTATCAGACTTAACTGATTTGGCTCAAACCAGTTTACTCAATGTCTGTCCCAGACCCCTTGCTGGTTTAAGATAAACCAGATACCCCCAGCATCCCAGCATGCTCTCTGGGCTGGGGGGGGGCTCTCTGCTCCACATCAGGGCTGGCCCCTCCCCTCTGCATCTGCCTGGTTTCTCTGTGCTAAACAGGGATTATTCCCCCATGCCCCCTGCCCTACACAGACATTAGCTAGCAGACCACATGCTGGCTACAGTCCATGCGTCCATGCTAGGGGAGACACAAAGGCAGAAAGGCTTTTTGGAGCTAATCAACAAGTAGCTTAATGTCCTTCCTTGGAAACATTTGAGAAGAGCTGTTTGCTCCCTTCCTTCCCCCTCACCATTCTCTGCTAAGCACAAGTTCCCCCCTCCCCTCTGCCTTTGCTGAGGTGTCTGTGTATTAGCCAGCAGACCACATGCTGGGTCTGTGCTGAATCAACAGATAGCTGGTAATGTCTCTCTGTTTTCTTAATGGGGCAATAAACACTGAGATAAAGGCGATACACACTGTTATCAGCTCCCCCTGCTCCCCACCCCAGTTTGCTTGCCTGTCAGGTTGCTGCAGACAGTATACAGAAGCAGGGAGGGGGAGTGAAAAGCTCCACATCATCAACAGATGCATGCACTGAATACCTCCCCTTGCCTCAGAGTGCTAGCCCAGAGCTGCATGTTGGCAATACCCTTGAGCAGCGAGTGGTGAAAAGCCTGGGACTGCAGGCAGCATGGTGGTTCACATCCCTCCCTAATCACAGTCCTGCTGGGGCCTGGTCATGCTGCCCTCAGTTTAGCTCTGTGGAAGGACAGGGAGGGCTGCTGTAGCACCCCCCCAGCTTCTAGCCTGAGCCACTGCAGGCATCTGCCTGAATTTCCTCAGACCAAAGGGATCATCTGTATGGTCAAAAACTGGTTCAGCCTAGCCAGGTTAGACTAGCCTGCAGAGGTTGAATCAATTCAGGCTTTTTGAATATCTGTCCCTAGCCCAAAGCACCTAAAGCTCTTTTCCTCAGGGTAGGGTTGTTAGTCAAGATGGTCAAGAATTAGTAGCTGAATAATTTATTCAGACTGCAGAGTTGGACTGGGTTATTATTCACCCAATTTGTTGAATTGATCAGCTGTATCAATCCTCATGGACATATGCAAACATCACAAAATTCATAAAAAGAGTGTCTGTAATATATATGTGGCATTATTTACCTGTTTCTACTTGCTAGCCTCAGTGTCTCAAACACTTACAAATTTGGGAATTTTTTATTGTTTACTTCAAGTTTCTCTTAATTTCAGGAAAATAAAATATTATTCATTTCCCATCCTTCTCTGTTCTGGAATGTTGGTATATGCCACGGAATAGCTGCTGTTTACTAGTACATTCCTTGCTACCAAGAGATAGTGATATCTGTATGCATTGTATATAAAGAGCCGTGTACACCTTTAGGATGAAAGAGGGGGCATAAAATAAGAGTTTATTACCACTAACCATTCTTATTTCACATGCTCACATTGATAACTCTGAACAAGCACTGGGATAGCTTCCTACTTAACTCTATTATCTAAGATTTACAGAAGGAAAAAGTGCACATCAGTTTTTGGGAATTGTGTTCCCCCTCATCTGTAACAAGTTTTAAATCACATTGTTCAGTTCACTCAGTTGTTCCAGCTTTAGAAATTGCTGCAGCCCTGCTGTCTTAGGCCACAATGGTGTTGGCATATATCAAAGCTTTCTGGCCTTGCCATTCTTGCTCTGCGTCTTCATAAATCGAACAGGGGTTTTTTTTTTCTCATTTTGCATTGTGGCTTCCATTCTCTTCACCCATCAGCAACAAAACAAGGCAGGCAAATACTCCAGTTCACCACTATGATGATTACACCAAAAGATTTGGGTCCGGTTCTGCCCTCACTCTCACAAATATAGCTCCAAGGGCTTCCATGGAATTTACTCCTGACTTACATTGGTGGAAGAAAGACCAGAATCACATCCCTGTCCATGTTAATTAACAGCCAACCATCAAGTTGTGTGTTCATTCTATCTGAAGCCCATGTCAGGAATATATGTATTAACTGCAGAGAAGTCTTAAGCAAACATTTATCTTCCAGAGCAATGGCCATTGTTAAAGACTCTAGGGATGGATGTTTAGAAAACCAAGTCGGTTTCAGCACTGCCCTGGAAATTAGGTCATTCTTACAATAATTTTTTTTCTCAATGTAACAGTTTCCAAATAAACAGGTGAAATGGTCTGAGGTGATTACAGCAATAGAAAAGATTAGTTTTGTTATATGTAATCACCTTTGCTTCTCTTTTATGTATGGAATGATTTTCTCAGTGGGATGTATTATCTATTTTAGATGATGCCTGATCTTTTTTTTTTTAAATGTAAATCAGGTTTTTAATCTTTTTATGTAAACTTGATAGATTATATTAGCAATTTAGTTTTGTGGCAGTTCCCACCCCCTACAGAATCATCTCTTTTGTGTTTAATTGCCTTAATTGTCCTAATTGGAATAAATCTGGGATAGCACCTTGCTTTTTTTTTTAATTCACTAAAGATTTATCTACTCTGTACTGAATCTTCTTTTACAGCCTTATATTGTCAATTATGATTGGTTAGGAGGGAATCCTGACTTTATGTCAATCAAAAAATACTTGTATAAATTATGGGTCCAGTATTATAAAACAGAGCAGTCACATTTCTCTGGACATGGATAGCCATGCATATATACACATAACCTGGTGTGATTTATCATGTTGTGGTAAATAACACTGAGATCAGGAACAACAACTTGCAGCTATCCTGGGGTAGCTCATACAGTAGATGGCTGCTAATGTATTGTGGCTCCTGCTAGGTGAATAGCAAATGACAACCCCTTGGACATGAATAGATAAAACCTAAACCAGTACAGCTTATACCAACAGTATTTTAACCCACTTTTTTCAGTAATTCTCCACTAACTTGGGTAAACTTACCCCAGTATAGAGGCTTGCATAATTTGTCCACTCCATTTTTTTTTTTACATCTCTGTTACCCCAATTACATAAGTGTAAACATTTTTTATGATGGTATCCTAGGTGAAATTGGTGCTGAGGATGTTTGGTATCATACAATGGCATCACTATTTGGCAAAGCACTTGAGTACACGCTTAACTTTAAGCAGGTACCAGGTAGATTCCAGCTTTGTTGGCCAGAGTGGAGCTAAACCCATTCTTCAGTGCTTTGCATATCTTATGCCAGGATGCACTCCAGCCTTTCAAGTGACTGCTTTACCACAGATGATTGTAAGGCTCTTATAGTGACATTGCATTCTGCAGGAAGGTAGCTGGAGCAAAGACTATGTAATAACTATGGCTGGGTCTGATCCATGCCATCAGGGCCAGCTTGTCCTATACTGTGAAACCTGTGGCCACAGGGGACCGGCCCCCTGCATCCAACCGCTCACCAATCCCCCCACTTCTCCCCACCCCGCCCCACCCTGATGCTGCCACTGGCTTCTTCGGGGCAGAGGGCCCCAAAACTATTTCTTGCAGGGGGGCACCAAAAATTGTGGGGCAGCCCTGCATGCCATGTAGTTCTTTATGCCTGTGGATGCAGCACATAGGCTTTCCAGACCGGCTATATTTCACATATCAAAATCAGGCCCACTGAGAGTTTTACCTGAACACGGACATAGGATCAGGTCCTATACACTGATTTCTTCTTTTGCCATACCTTGAAATCTGAATTTCTCTTTTTCTTGCATATCTAATCACTATTTAAAGGACACTTTTTAATCACTGATGGAATTATGCCAGGAAGAGCCTTCATAGTTCAAGGAGCCATTCCAATGCCTTTTGCAATGGGAGGTTACATTAAATGAAAGCCTTGACACCTCTGGCAACTGAGTTTCAATAGTGCTTTGAATTCAAAGACTTCTAATATGTATAGAAAAGGAATGAATAATAGATGATTTTCTTTGCTGTAGGCCTTATAATGTTACAATCCCTGAGCTTTCTCCCATTGCAGTCTATTCAAAACTGACTTTAGTGTGAGCTGGATTGCACCCTAAATCGGATTTTCACCCACATTTAATCGTCTGAATGCAACATGTCAAATTCTTCCCTCTGTTACACCAAACGTATAGTAGTAATGCAAGAAAGAATTTGACCCATTTTCCCTGTAAGATTCTTAAAAGGCGAGACTATAAAATCTGACAGTAGGAAGCAGTCTGTCTGATTTCTCCACCTGTATCCCAGGCTCTTAGAGCAGTTCCAGATGCTATATAGTGCCACATGCTTGTGCACAAGCTTTTCATACAAAGGTTTCCCCCCTTAGAAGAAGAATATACCAAGGCTAATCCTCTCACCTTGCAAAGGCATGCTTTCCATATCTCTTTCTTTCCCCTTAGAAGATGTGTTGCCTGAATGCAATTGCTTTTGAACCACGTTAATCCACAACTCATAAATACACATTTAAATGAATGTGTGTGAATATCGGTGCTCCTTTTCTTTTTCAGTATTAGGTTTTGAGATTGGCGATGATAATAGTTTAGAAATAGCAGGTCAGGTCTTATCTTCTTTTATTCATAGATTCATAGATTGTTAGGGGCTGGAAGGGACCTCACAGATCATTGAGTCCAGCCCCACTGCTCTAGGTAGGAAAGACAACTGGGGTCAAGTGACCCCAGCAAGATGACTGTCCAGTTTGCTCTTGAAAACCTCCAGGGTAGGTGACTGCATCACCTCTGGAGGGAGTTTATTCCACAGTCTGGACACACTAACTGTGAAGGAGTTTTTCCTGGTATTAAGCCAGAAGTGGCCTTCCGGGAGTTTATCTCTTTTGGCCCTAGTGAACAGTTGTTCACCAAGCTCCTGAAGCACTCCTTTGATATAGTGGTAAGCTGCTATCAAGTCCCCTCTCAACCTTCTCTTCTTTATGTTAAAGAGGCCCAAGTCCCTCAGCCTTTCCTCGTATGGCTTGCCTTGCAAGTCCCTGATCATACAGGTGGCTCTTCTCTGGACCCTCTCAAGTTTTTCTATGTCCTTATTGAAGTGCGGCACCCAGAACTAGATGCAGTACTCCAACTGCAGTCTCACTAGTGCTGAGTACAGCGGGAGTGTCACTTTCTTCTTCACTGGTTGTTTTGCCTAAGTTGTCTTAAAGTTGCCACAAGAAGGTGAAATGACTTGCCCAAGGTCAGCTAATAGATAAGTGACAGAGGGTAGAACTATGCCTTGAGTCCCAAGTCCAGGACTATAACCACCACTCAACACTCATTCTCTACCAAAACAACACCCCAACATAGTCATGAGGGATTTGTTGCTCAGGTTATATTTCCTGATTACTAGTATCCCATGGCACTTTCATGAGAATTGAGGTGGATAACCCTAGTGCTTTGGATATATTACAAGATAGGCAATTGCATTTGGCCAACCTAAACACTTTTTCCCTGCAGTTTCACTTGCAAAGTGTATTCTTGTCACTGAACTACTATATAAGATTGTTGCTATTACAATTGTTATATTTCACCCTACAGCTGACTGCATATCACTAATGAATAAAAGTACCCCCGTACCATTTGTGTATCAGTTTGTAAAGCAGTTTTGGATCAGCTGAGCTATACAAACATACAAAATTATTATTCCTTTTTGGCTGAGAGGAGGGGATTGTTTCCTCAATTGCCTCATCCAGGGGTCCTCTATAGCTGAATGACATAGAGTTCATACTCTTACAGGTTTTAGATGGGGTTTGCCTGATTCCATTTTTCTACAACAGAAATTGCTAATGCATTATTGTTGTGCTTTTAGGAGTCTCCATTTACTTTTCAAGGAACAGTGGGTGAGTGTTCCTGCAATAATCTGAATTTATCACAACACAAGCTTGTGTTCAGAACCAAATGGCTCGAAGTCTCATAGCCTCCTAAAACGAAGAACAAGATTAGCAATTCAAAAAATCCAAGATGTAAGATATCTGCAAAAAATAAATAAATGAGGGCTGTTCTAATGACCATTACAGGTTCAGGTATAACATTTTATTCATATTCATAGAGTAAACTAAAACTTAAAAAATGTTCTGAGAGAAGATGAAGTTGTGCATTGGAAGGAGATACTTCTGAGACATAGAACTGCATACAGGGGAGTGTTTTCCACGAATAACTATGGTTGCCACCCATCCTGTGGTCAGGATACCAGCTGGCCTTAATCCTAGTACATCTGGCAGGAGTTTTGTGCCAGCCACAAGTATGATGAGATGTTCTCGAAAATGCTCTCATCCTTAGAGTGAATGCTTGCCTGTGTCATGCAGCTGAGAGGGGAGACAACAAAAAAAATTGTAGCTTTTCTAAAGTGAAATCCAGCCCTCAGTTCTGCTTCCTATGCATATTTTTAATACATGGAACTAACTCAGACAAAGAGAACCTTGCTGTTTTTAACTATAATAACATAGCATGAACTCTACAATAAACCCAGGCTTCCCCTGGCTGGTCAGAGGCACAGAGCCATAAACTAAGCTGCCATTCCATTTCACTTTAAAGCCAAGGGAAAGAATGGATGGTTCTATTTGGCATTCTCATATTTTTACTGGCATGCCAAGATAATTTAGATGTGTCCCTCAGTTCCCAGGTTTCTGTGGGGGTATTTCTGCCCAAGGATGCACCACAGAGAAATGCTTCTATAAATACAGGAACATTTTCATTACCACACATGAGTTGATATAGCCTGTCGGGTACATGACAGCACGAAGAAGAGTCTGAGAAATGATTTCATATAGACCATTTTGAAAATAGTCCCTAGAGCAACGTGGATTAGAATGGCTCCTTTGGGAGTGCTCTGAAATGAATGTTCATATATCACTGAGATCTTTAAAAAAAGGTTTAAACTGCTGTAAGACTGTCTCCTTTGCTATACTGCAATGATAGAGTGACAGTGTGTATGGAGATGAATTCCTGCCTTTGAAATGTTGCCATCCTGTCCACACAGGAAAGTTATGAAATCAATAACTAGGCAAATTAGAATAGGGCAGGAAATGGGGACCGTGGGATTTATTTCAAAAGAAATAACGCAATTCAGAGCCACGTGGATGGCCAAAATACTGGCCTGCACAGCAATACTGCCAAGGTAATAGGAAAAAGATGTGAACCCCTCATCCTCCCCCCCCTTCTCTTCCATCAGAAATCATCTGTGACTGAATATTGGATTTCTAGCTGGAAACCTGAAAATAACAAACAAATAGCTCCATTTTTTTACAATGACCAATAATGAGTTTTCTCTAAGGGACATAAATATATAAAGGAAGACGCTACAATGACAACGAAACAAAATATTTTATAGAAAAATCTACTGTGAAGATTTAGAGCCCTGTTCTTGGGCCGTCTCTGGTTGCTTTTTGCCACTCTGGAATTGTAAAACAGTCAGAGGGCTGATGGATTCAGCTCCCAACAGGGGAATACTAGTGCTGGTTCTCCACAGTCCTCCTTCTGGGGCTCTCGTTAGGAGGTATTCTTGGGAGGAGGACAGCATGGCAAAGATACTCCATTTCTGGAATGTGCTCTTGGCCTTGTTATAGTGGACGTAACTTAGAGCAAACTTGAGGTTACTTAAACTTACATCAAGGACTAACTTGGCCTTTGCTGGACTCTTGGATCAAAGAAAAAAAGGCAATGCAACATTTGCTTACAGAAATTTAGGGATTTATTGGATCCTGCAAGTAGAATTCCAGCAAACATAGGAAGGAATTCCTTTTAGCTCCTCTCTCCATCAGAAATAATACCGTAATACAAAACAAGACATCAACTTAACATAAGACACACCACCACCTACTGGAGGAGGTGCTGGCTGCACTGATCATTACAGGAGTTTAGATCAGGGGCAGATAGGCTGTGGCACAGCCTGCCTGTGTGTGGCAGATTTAGGAGTGGGCAGGCAACACAACAGCAGATTGGGCAGGGAACACAGGAAGCAGAAAGCAGAGCAGTAGATCAGACAGGAAGGGGATTGGAGTGGTGTGGGGCTAATTTTGGCACATCTGCCAGGGAGGCTGGCCTCCACTCTTTTCCCTGTCTTTCCAAAGGCATTAAAAATTAACCAATGGAATATGCTGTTGGGAAGAGAAAAAAATGGATTTTAATTTGAGAATTAAATGTGGTTACTGTAGTGGACTGACCAGTATTCACATGTTGTGGAAGACCCAATATTGCTAACAATCTTAGACTGAAAGCTTGCCTGTGCCATGCAGCTGAGAGAGGAGACAAATGCCAAGCAAATGAGATCCAGGTATGTCAAAGAGGAGGTCCAGACCTAGTGCAGCAAGCAGTAGAATAACTAGGGGGCCATATGCCTTAGGTGCCAGCTAAACTAGCACTCCTTATGCCACTGGCAGCAAGTTCCACCTCCACAGTGCTTTTGGAAGGCCCAAGGTCACCATCTGGTTGGGTTTCCCTGGGGCTGGAGGGAGGAGAGGGTGAAGAGAAAAGGACTCATCAGGACAATAGCAGTGGCCAGTGGTGGTAGAAACTGTGGCAGCTCAAATGAACATTGCTTATAGTCCTGTTCCCTTCCACTGTGCACTGGTCTTTCAATGGCTGAAATGCATTTTGGTACCATAGTTATAAATGGTTTGAACACATCCACACAGGAAAGGCCAAGGTGGGTTATAACAATGGTCAGGGCACGAACCTGCTGTAATGTAATCTACTGACATTGCAAGCCCTCTACTATACTGTGCTCAAACTGGGGAAAGAGTGAAGGCCAGAGTGCAGTTCCAATGAAACTAGATCCACTTACTGGTTATTACACTGGTTATGCCAGAGTGATGTGGCATATCAGTCCTGCAGGAGCTCAAACATACTCCTTCCTAACTGCTGTGTGAGGGTGAATTCCCATGCGGGAGTGATAGGAAAGGAGAGTAGTCTCTCTACTTTGATTGTACCTTGTCCTTATATATAAGATATAGGGAAGAAGGCTGCTTACCACTCCTTTACCCATTCAGGGACAGAAGACAGCTGACCCTTAAGCCTAGATCAATCAATTTCTGCTACTATTGCTTACCTACTGCTTCTAAGGGCCCCTCTACATGAGCACGTAAAAGCACAATGGGGTCTAATGTGTGCGTGCATGGCAGCAGGTGAGATTATGGGATCATGCATTAGATTCCATCGTACCTTATTGATGGTGCAAGGGAACCTGATCTCTCCTTGTACCAGCAAGAGGCAAGCTTCTGTGGCTGGGAACCTCCTCAGTTGCAGGGCTGCCAACTGCAGGAGGTGCCCCATGCACTCCTGGGGCTTGGAGACTGCAGCTGCCATAGTCTCCCAGGGCTAGGGGATTGCAGCTGGTGGTTGCTCAGGGGTTTCATGAACCCTAGAGGGATATCACAGCCACGTCTTGCAGCTGCCAAGACCCAGCTGGGTCCTGGCACCCAGTGTTCACAGCTGTGGGATTCTGCGGCCCCATGCTACTGGGTCCCAGCTGCTGGGGCTGAAAGTCCCCTCAGCCTGGGGCTGAGAGTCCCCTCAGCAGCAGGCCTCCTAGCCCTGGCTGGGCATGGTGCACCCCTGTGGTTAGGAGGGGCTCCTGGCTGCTGGGGAGACCCTGCAAATTAAAGCTGGATACCAACCAGCTATAAAGTTAATAAACATTTTCAAGGTCTAACCTTATAGCTGGTTGGAGTTTTCTGTGGCATGATAAGTACTTTGTCTGGGTAGGTGGTAATTGTGCAATTAGCCAGTTAATTGTGCAGTACCTGCAATGTGTAGAGCGGGCCTAATATATCTTCATATTGTTGAGCTCAGTGGTAATGCTTAGAATTAAAAGATGAAGAGCATGTTGATACGTGTGTAACCTGGGTGGTACTCCAGCAGGTACCCCCTCTCCAATTAAAGGGATCAAAGCAGGTGCACAAGCACTGTGGGAGGTGTGGGGACTCTCCTCCCCCATAGAGCAGAGCCAGACCACCAATGGGGACTTAACCATATACCTTTTAATAGTGGGAACATAACAGGCATAAATCAGACAGTATAGTGGACACTACAATGCCCCAAGGGAGCAGGATTCAACAAAGGTTAGACACTTACAATCATTGACAAAAAACAGGGTTAACAAAATATAAAACACAAACAACAGAACAAACAATACAAGTTGGTGAAAAATAAAAAGGCACAAAATGCAAAATGTCAAATGACAAGGAAATATAAGGCCTTGGTACCTGGAGGGGGAGAAAGGTGGGGAAAACACAATGGCCCCTTTCCACTGCAAGAAGATTTACTTCTTGTTATCTCACTCACCCCAAGTCATCTCAGCTGGGACTTGAACCCAGCTTTCTCCTACATGGTAGGTAGGAATGCTACTACACAGCCACCACTGCTCTAGTCTGCTAGGGGTCTTGAACTTCCTGGAGCCCTGGTCTCATGTCAAGCTGCCTGGCCTCTGATTGGAGGAGCTGGAAGCAGAGCTGGGAACCTCTCAGGTCGCTGCTCAGATCCTTCCTGTAGTGGGGGGAGCCTCTCCTGCTGGCTGCAGCCTCTCATGGGATCCTGGAGTCCAGTGAGGAGGGAGCCTCTCCTACCAGCCACACGCTGCACTGCTGATGGTCCCACTGCTGCCTGCAGGTCCTGCTCTTTCAGGCTGTTCTGGGGCACTGCTCCTGCCCCACTAGCTCAGCTCTGTGAAGCTCCTTCCTTGTTGTCCCTTGATGGTCTCTCTCCTGAGTCAGCCCACACTGCCCCTTTTATCCCCCTCCATGGGGGGCAGGGTGAGTCTCTGGGGCCTGATTGGTGCGGAAAGGCAATCCAATCATCTTTTGCCCTTTCAAAACCCTGGGTTAGGACACTGCCAGCTAGCCTGTCACATCTATCTCTTTATAAGCTTTTTTTGCCTGAACAATATTGAGACCATTGGCAACATCTCATGTTTGTTCACACTGGAGATGCAGCTTTTTCCAGTAATATTGCTATCTTTTTTCTAAATCTCCTGATGTCCCACAGAACAAATGCTACTAGTATTAAGGGAAGGATGTTTTTTGATGAAGCCATTAATTAGCCTGGTACTTAGAAACCTTGATGTTAGCTCCTCTATCTGCCATAGACATTCTTTGTGACATTACTTCCTCTGTTCCTCAGTTTTTCATTGGTAAGATGGAGGCAACAGTACTTCCTGTCTCTTTGGACTGTAAGCTATTCTGGGTAAGGGTGCTCATTAACTATGTACAGGAAGGATTGATTCCCCACCCTCCACCTCCCAAAAATGGGGTTTTCAAATGAATAAACATTTTTTGTAAAAGTGTCTGCTTTTCTTAAGAGTGATTGATATTCCATTGAGAACCCAGAATCTGGAGAAAAGGAGATTTTGGATTTCAAAGGAAAAGCCAACATTTTCCTTAGGGAAAACAAGAACTCTGGCCAGCTCTGATTGTGTGTTTGTGTAGCACCTAGCACAATAGTACTCTGGCTTCTCTTGTAGCCTGCAAGTGGGACTTCAAGGTAAAGAACAACAATGACAGATACAGCATTATTAGTGTTAAGAGTGGTGTGGTCATAAATCTCCTTAGCATATGCTGTAGCCAAGATTTTCAGAAGAAGCTAGTGATTTTTGGATTTCTAGCTAAGGAGAACTTACACAGAGGCCAGATGTTCAAGGGGTGAGTGCTTGGCTGCTTCTGAAGTTAAGGTCTCTTTAAAGTATCCCATGTTGGGTACCCAAAACTGTGGCCCAATCACAAGTTCCTTTTGAAAATTTCAGCTTGCATTCATAAATATTGCAGGAGCAGAATACATAACCCATTAAAATTCACTCTTGATGGGAACTATAATGTCCCATTTTTATTCTGAATGTTCTTTTCTCCCCACCCCAAATATTTTATGCCAAATCATGGGAGAAAAAAAAGTGAAACTCTAGATCACTATAAAAAAACAGAAAAAGTCTACAGTAAAAAAAAATTAAGAGAAAAATAACAACTTGATCATTATAAAGGAGATGCACAGGGATAAGGGAAAGAGGGAGAGGGAGCAAATGTCTACCACAGTATATTAGACTTCAGTGAGGATGTAAGTATAAAATGCTCCACAAGTCCTGTAATTGAGAAAATCCATCAAACGTCCTGACAGCTGCTCCAGCATTTCCAGAAGCAATAAAACTTGAATTTATTTCACTTCTGGAAAGGGGGCAGTATCACCTTCTGGCGGCTTTAATGAAATGCCATAAAATTCGAGGAAAAACTGTGCTGTAAAGTCATAAAAAGGGTAGTCAGAAGTGGATTGTTTGTTGAAACATTGTAGGAGGGGACACTCCATTCCAAGTGTGACCAATGGGAACCTGACCCCTGAAAGCATGGCACTGTGGAAGGCAAGCTTGTTAGAGTCAGAACATCAAATCAAAAGTCCCCTGCCAGTATTTTTCAGGCCCTGATATTGGGCAGTGCAGGTGCCGTGTCTGCAAACAACCACAACAGGCAGTCACACAACACCACTGTATTTCCTTATGAGGTATTCTTTTTAAAACTCTATCCCCATTGTTAAAATGGTTTCCCAATTAAACAACATATCATTACAAGGCAAAAACAGTTTGGGGAAAAATGCACTTACAGCTGTTCTGAAGAGATGGAGAGCTGACAAAATGGATACAGAAAGGTTTTGTTTTGTGGCAAGTAAATGGCACAGCAGCACCAGTGCAGAGCCCAAGTTGCATTTACACCTAAGCCTCACTGGTAATCAGGGTAAGTTCAGCCAATGCAAATCCCAGTTTTCTTCCTTTGCACTAGCTGCAGCTATATTCTCTGTTGGTCTCTGCATCATGAAGAGACACAGTAGAGACAGAGGAGAGACAGGGGAGACCATGAAATCTGAGAGCAAGACAGACCAGGACCATGAGGAAATGAACAATGACAATAAATAAACAAACTGACGATATCTAATGGGTGTATTTACACATGCAATTAATGTGATGTGATAAACTCTGGTTTAGTTCGTGTCGGAGTACACTACTACATGTGCGCCTGGGTCAGTAGTACTTTGAGCTGGGGCAGAGCAGCCCCAGGCTGGCAGCAGGCTTGGGGAGGGGAGGGATCAGCCCCAGGCTCTGGGTGGTGGTATCAAGTGATGGGGGCACAAGAGTGCTGAAACTATGGAGATGTGTGGATGACTCCCCCAGACCTGCTGCCAGCCCAGCTGCTCTGCCCCAGCTCAAAGCACTGCTGTCCTAGTCACCATCCACATATGTGTTGCAGCTCAGTAAATAACTCCACTGTAAGTACTGACAGTACTATCTTATGGCAAAGTTTACTGTGCTCCAATACCAATGAACATGTAGATGGTGATGCTTTACTGTGGAGCTAAGTAGTCAAAAACGTTTTGCTGCCCACCTTGTGGGGTCCAAGTGTAGATGATCTGTAAGGTCCCTTCCAGCCCCTAACAACTATGAAACTCTGCAGTAGAATACACAGGCAGATGCACCCAATGAGAATCCTTTCCTAACTTCAAAGTTTTCTGCTAAAAAAAGAGCTTAGCAAAATATTGGACTGATTACAAAATCCAGAGATCCTGCACTGCAGTAAGGTTATGGGACATTTTTATTAAAAATATTCAAAACATAATAAGAATCTTTTACAGGAGAGCAAAGTCTGTCTAAGATAGGAAAAGGAAATTGGGTTTTGTTCAATCCACCCACTCAAGAATAGTGGGAACTGAATAGCATTTGTGTTGGTCCAAGGGAGAAACTGTGCATGTACATTATTTAACAGTATGAGAGAATTCCTGAGATAGCAACTGCTGAAGCTTTCCCCCCAAGATCTGTCGTGCAAAGAATTCTGGCCACTTCTGGAGGTGGTGAGTTAGCACTTAAAATCATAAAGAACAGGCAGTTGAATGCACATAACTACAAATAATTTCCTTGGAATTAAACCGAGGGGACTAAACTGTTACACCTATCATAATGACACAGAACTATATAATGGAACTGGGTATTTGGGTCAAAATCATCTCCCTAGTGTCTAGGCAAAGTAGTTGCCTGAGGAATTACACCTGCAGAAGACAAAAGGGTATGAACTGACACTGAAGCTCTTGCTCCAGAAGTTACTATAATCCTCACACCACTCTCTCCACAGTAGGGATGCAAGTACTCAAGGGTTGGTGTCACTATGGATTCTCCAGATTTAACCCATCTTTCTTCTTACCTCACCTTAGTCCCCCTATCTTAGCAAGAGATCACACAGGGTCTCTCCAGGGACCTGGGGTAAGGTGCACAATTACTTATGCTGTTGGTGCCTTTGATGTACTTGTTGTCCTGCAGGGTTCTTATTCTGCTTCCTTTCACTAAATTCACCCAAGAGAAAGCTAGCAAAAACACTTAACTATTTCACTGCAGTTTAGTTCCTCGACCCTTGGATGTTACAGGCTGTTGAGGCCTGAGAACCTTGATAATAGATTTCTGCCAATAGATAAGAGCTGGCACAGTCTGAAACATCAGCTGATTCAGCCTGAAAGTAACTGAGAAATTTTCAGGGAAAGTGGTTTTGAATTGGTTTAGGGACAGAAAGTCAACATAGGGAGACAACTGTAGTGAGAAAAATGAAATCAGTGACAATGTGTCTTATATTATGTGTTTACATGCATATTTGTCTGTGCATGTACAGATGTACCTTCAAAATATCAGGAAAACAAAATTCTTTAAAGCCAGCTGGCAGATGAGCTTCTTTGGGTATATGGATATTTTTTACTAGACCAACTCAAATAGTTGGAAAAATTCTTCTTAAAGGCTAGATTGCACCCAGTTCCTTCATGGGAGCACACTAGGGGGCACATCTACACATACAATTAGCACCCTTCAATAAACTCTGGTGCAGTTCATGCCTGAGTCACCTGCTCCCCGGTGCATGTGAACATGCTGTGCCTGGGACCACAGCTGGGACAGAACAGCTCTGCTCTGGCAGTAGGCTTGGGGTGTCAGCCCTGTGCTGTGTGGTGGTGTCAGGCAGCAGAGGGGTTGGCTGGGGCACAAGAGTGCCCAAAGTGCAGTTGTGTGGCTGACCCCCTGAGCCTGCTGCCAGCCCAGGCTGCTCCACCCCAACTCAAAATGCTGCAGTCCCAGTCACTGTCCACACATGCTTTCTGGACAATAAATGACTCTGTTACAGGATGGTGGAGTTAATTAATTTACTGTGCCCTAATGCTGGCACACATGTAGATAGTGACTCTGCACTAGGCACATCTACACATTCATTAATGTGCACTAATTGCGCATTTAATTTAGTACTTGCTTAATGAAGTAGTAACTAAATGCACAATAACCAGAGTTACTGTGCAGTAGTGCTGGAAATTCCTCTTTAGTGACGCTACTGCACAGTAGGTTAATATTGTGCAGTAGTATATTAGCACTGTCTGTGCTGTGACATGCTACTGCACAATGTTATTAGGACACTGCGCATTAAGTATCTCATGTAGACATGCCCGCTGTGGAGCTAATTAGTCAACTCTGCAGTAAAGCGCACATGTAGCTGCAGCCAGGGTGTTCCGCAGAGTGGCCAGTTAAAATGAGTTTTTATTACACACTTCTTGGTACAAAGGGTGCATGAGATTAGAGTGGGTGGTGAGCTTCCCTTGAGCTCTTGTATGCTGTTAGAGGTAGCAGAACCAGGTTTTAATCAAAAAGGGTTCTGGAAGAGCGTCCCAATTGGAAGTTTGAAGGAAAGCACCTGACTGGTTTTAAGACAACCCCTGTTTAGTTTATGGAAGAGATTATACAGTATGACTGCTTGTGATCAAAGGGGATGTACTTGCTAACCCAGGAGGCCTCTTCCAGTCCTATGTTCCTAGGTACAGGGCCTACCAGGTATCCTGTGAGTGCAATATATGTCCACTCAGCCCCAGTGCAAAGCAGTCAAGTCATATATATTTATTAGCAGCTGCATTCATGTTTTCTTATTTCTCTAGCTCTATATTATTTGTATTTATATTTATCCCTGAAAAAATATAATCTTTTTCTTGCTGTCCCTGCAGTGAGTACATCTAAGAAGAATTATTTTATCTATCTACTACTTTGCAGGATGTTACTACTTGGGCCCTAGTTGGGGATTTTCTGTCACTAGCTTCTATGACTCCAGGAAAGCTATGCTTTCCTACTGTCAGTGTCTTCATATCTTCTGCTTTTCCCTATCTTATAGCATGTTGTTGGTGATTTGGGTATTGTGCCTTGTAGTCAACTGTGGGGATTCAAAAAAGTGATGTTTCTGGAGATTTGTTGGGTAAATGCATGGGTCTGGATTCAGTGGTCCAGGAGGCCCCTTCCAGTCCTATGTTCATGTGTCTCACCTCCATATTTTATTTTGGGGTTTTATCTATTTAGCAGCTTGGGAATTACTTGAGATGCTCCTGAGAAATGGAGTTGAAGGTATAAAACATTGCTTTCATCACCAAACTGATCTGCTTTTAAGAGTAACTGGATCATAGAATCTGTATTTGATCCAGTCTGAGACTTCTCACAGTATTGTTAGAAATGGAATATTGTTAGAAATGGAGTATTGTTAGAAATGCACAGCTTGCATCTTTCTTGCACCCGATAAGAAAGAAACACTGCCAAGGACTTTGTTCCTTTCCTAGCCTTGCCACAGCTTTTCTTATACTAAATCGCAGACTCT
>NW_017728949.1:6937321-6948266 GCF_001723895.1 Crocodylus porosus | reverse complement strand
CCTTGGTGGGTTCAGAGTAATCTGAGTTTTTGACTCTGCTCTGACCCTATTTGCAAATACACCTTTTGTGCCATCTAATGAGTGTGTGTCTGTGATTTTGGTGGCCTCCAGAGAAACGAACCGCTTTAATCATCAGTACAGTAACCTTCAGTAAAATGGGAATGGTCTCATTTTTTTTCTGAGGCATCTTATTAAGCATGATGTGATGTGATGTGAGGATACAGCTTAGTGATGGAGGAAGAGAGAAGGAAGAAAGATGTAAAGGAAGCTGTCTCCAGGCAGGTAACAGTTGAGGCAAAGTGGGTACTCGCTCTTCTGCCACCCTCTGTCTCAGTAAGTTAGGAAGTTCATTACTAATTGGGAATCAGATACGGTTTACAATTGAAAATATAGTAGAAGGAAACAGTGTTTTCCCCTTTCAGGATGACTTCCACAATGTTGGACTCATAGGGAAGAACAATGCCTTACTGGTGATAACTGAAGAAGAACCTCTCATTGCTAGGGGACCATCAGCCCTGACAAAAAGTCAGACTGCTCTCCTCACTGCCTGGAAATTCACAGGTTCTTCAGTAAAAGCTTAAGTGAATGCCTTTCCCAGCTGAACATATAGAAACACTTCCCATGCACCCCACATGTTCTGTCACTGTTTGCCAGAAAGGTACACGGGAAGAGAAGAGAGTAGAGATGTTGGAGAGGGAATCTAATTATTCTCAACATAATCAAAAGTGAGTTTTTTTAAACCTAAAAATCTTTTTTTACTTGATTATTCTTGGCTTTGGATACTTTTCCGGGGATCACTTGACTTTTTTTTTTTTGAGTGACATTTTAAGTATCTATTAACATAATGATATATTAATATAGAACGTCTGTCGGAGTGTATGTGTAATTTACATGAATACCAGAAAATTCAATATGATTAGTGGTATCACAACAAACACAGCATGACTGTTATAATGACTGTAGCACACTTCCCGTCATTGCAATTATCTCCTAAAACTTTTAACGGGAACGCTGATTGCTATTCACTCACTTATTCACCACCAGAAAATGGAATAATGAACAGATGCCAGGAGTCAAATATTGACTGCACAGGACCTGGAAGAAATATATATTACACATAGTTATGAACATGAAAGCAACAAGAAATGAGATCCTCTCTGATGCCCCAATTGAATCAAGACTATCCAGAAAAGCACTTAGGCATGTACTGAAATGCTTGTTGAGTATTTTTCTAGCACTGCTCCAAGAAGCTTCAGGACTCTATTGTACACACATAGGGTGGAAGGCAGGCTTGGCTCCAAATAGCTTACAAAGTTAATGAAGCAGAGAGAGCATGGGAGAAGAGACAAAGATACAGATGGGTGAAATGACTCATCTAGGGTCACCTGAGAGCTGTAGATGAGATAGGAAGGTGTATCAGCTTTCCTGACTTGTAGGCCACTGCTTTATCTAGTAAAGCATGATGCCTCTCTCATGTCACTTTCCTGAATTAAGGCCTGAACATATTACAAAATCATAGTTGCTCTTAATCCTACATGTTCCTCAACTCATATAAGTTGAGAGAGGGAAGCATTCAAGCCAAGGTAGCTGGGTGGGCCCCCTGAAACCTGCTTGCAACCCCCCAGAGGGCTGTGGACCTCCGGTTGAGAACCGCTGCTGCAGTAGACAGTATACTGACGTGTGTTCTACTCCTTTCTATTTGAGTTCTCATATTGCACCCATCACCCTAGTATCTGGGCACCTTCTGGGTGTTCAGAATAAACAAAGGCCTGGATACACAAAAAATATGTAGGCAACTAAGAGTGCAGATAGGTGCCTGCAGCTAGGAAGTGGAATTCCTGACAGTGTGTAAGCAAGTTAGGTGCCTAACTCACTGAAAGCCCCAAAGGGATTACCACCCTTCATGTGAGGTTTCCCATGTTTTGCCTCTGAAGGAAAATGTAATGAAATGATGGACTTCCTAGTTTTTAAGGTAAACAGCATAAAATATACCTGAATATGCCCTGTGCTACTCAGTAGGAAAGCAGGATCAATGGAGCAAGGTTTACCTTTGCGCTGAAAAGCCGTGTAACTTACTCTCATTCTTTGTTCCTGTGACAGTGAACTGTACCACCTTGGGCCAGATCCTGGAAACGTCCTGTCTCATGCCTCTACTAGCTCCACGGTTGGTATAGATCAGGTTTATCAAACTTATCAGGCTGCATGACCTGGATCTTTGACACTGCTGGTTTAGACAGTTCTAACACAGATGGCAGTCAAGGGCACAACTATAGGGAGGAGGTGTTCTTTTAGTAGCCTACACCTTGTCCATATGGAGCCTCAAGAATAAGTTGCAAGGTTGAGGCCAATTAAGGTATTTTACCATTAACTTTCAATGTGACTAAAAAGGGCTTTCAAAGGCATGAAGGATATTTATGTGTCCAACCCCCTACTGAAAATCAGTGGGAGTTGGGTCTCTAATCTCATTTGTGCCTTTGAAGGTCTCTCCTTAAATCCTCTAGATGGCCTTTCAAATCTCAACCCAAGATTTTAAACTCGATGCAAAATTCTTGCAGAAAAGCCTGAGCAGTGGGAGGATGTATTCTCAGTGATCCGTGTTGCAAAGGGGGCATATGGCTGCTTGCTGCATCTGCTTGTAGTGTCTTCAGGGCTGATGCTTTCAAGCCTAAATAAATTGCATTGCAATAATCCAGCTGGGAGGTAATGAAGGATGTATGATTGAAAACAGACCATCGTCACCAAGGCTGTGGTGCAATATTCTAGCAAGTTGGAAGTGACAAAATGTTTCTCATGAATGCAGCCCTATGGGGATCTATGTGACAAGTCGGAAAGTTTCTTTAAATTGTTAACTGTCTTCATAGTTTAAGGACAGTATTGTGGCAGAAGGTTTCTGGAGTGGTTCTTTCTGCCTATCAGCCTAATCTCCACCTCACCAGGGCTTCATTTCATCCAGCTTTTCCTTGCTCTTGTGCTGATCTTTGCCCAATAGAGCAGGAAATAGAGAGTTGTGCATCATCTACTATGAAGCATCAGAGCTCATGAAATCTCACCATTTCTTCTGATGGCAGCATGTAAATATGGAATTGGACTAGGGAGAGAATACATGTTATTCCAGTGGCAGGCTTTAGTGGCAGCGTTTAGTGGCTGAAAATAACTATAATCACTGGAGCCCAACCTCTGCCAGCTGACAGAGTAGTTTTCTGCTAGCAGCCATATGGATGCTGTGTTTAGATAAGAGAATATATGAGCATTAAAACCTCCTCTATGGAAACCAAGAGGTCATGCACCAATTTTCTGTTTTCCAGATCCTTGTCCTGAAACACGTATGCAGGCAGTAGAAAACCTGCATACAGAAAAAAGCAATGGCTATGTGAAGAATCCACTTGGGTTCAGAATCTTGCTTTGGATATCAGGCTTGGGGTGTGTTAAGATCTTAATGAAGTGCCTGGGAGTTAGGCTGTTGACTTCAGTATAGGAAAGTTGAGCACTGTGCCCAGCATTCAGCAAAGCACTTAAACAAGCATATATGCCTCCATCCCCATGAAAACTTTAAGTATGTGCCTCCAGCCCCATGATAACAGTTTTGGACAGGGCTGTCCACCTTCTGAGAGGCTGGGGGCCACATGCCATGTGGGTTGATCAGGCTCAGCAGACCCCACAGCTGCATAGGGTTCCCTGACATGTTGACTTTTGTGGGCACACCTGGAGGGAGGACCTGACTGAAGAGCCTGGGCACCCCAGTGGTAGCAGCAGGTGAGGGGAGCAGGAACCAGGCAGGAACCAGCAGTCTGCAAGTAAACTCCCTATAGGTCCTCTGAGGCACCTAGGCTGCGAGTTGAACAGCCCTGGTTTAGGACATGCCTACATATGTTGCTTAAGTGCAGCTTTGTTCAAGTCAATCATCTTCCTTGTGTGCATGCATGCATGTACAGATGTGCTTGTGTGCACACTGAAAAGAGGGATGTGCAGTAAGTAGGTAATGTTGGGTGACTGCTGTGTGATCTTAAGCAAGCCTAGTGCTGGAGGAGGGTTGCCAAATACAAACAGTCAGAAGGGAAAGAAAATCATTAAAAAAAATTAAAACAATACTATTTAACAAAGAGAAAAGGTCACCCATTGCAATATGCCTCCCTGCATGCTACAGCTACTAGACTTCCATATTGTTTTTCTATTTAATTTGCTAATTGAAACTAAATTTGCAACACAATGTTTAACTTATCTGAAGACTCCCTGACTCTGTAATTTAGACCTAATTTGCTGGCAGGATAGAACACCTTTTGCATACATTTTGCTTTTGGCTTCCCATTCTCCTTCCATGTAAATGCTGAAACATTTTCCTTCTATTGCCTAATTTTGTGCAAAATGCTACCAGCATCTAGGGGAACTACATTACTAACCTTGCCCAGCAAATACTATAGATCGAGGCAATATGTTTAAAAAAAACAGCAGGCAAATTCCAAGAGGGAGATGCACTGGAAATCTCCGATAGTAGCAAAAAAGGCCCCTTTAATTTCTTTCTGTCCTCTTAACAAAGTTGAGCTGTAAAAGACAGACAGGGAGAACTTTGCAGGCACAATGAAACCCAGACAGTTTGTGATTGCAGAGTAAATAAGTAGGCCATTTGAATTCCTTTTCAAAGAAAATGATGAGGCTGTGAGTAAGCATTTGTCAGTGCTCTTCGGTTTGGCTAAAATAAAGCCCATTCCAGCAACCTGCCGTCAAAAATTGATGGAAGAGACTATCTGGCTTAAACTACAGGATCAGGCCATTCCTTCCAATTCTGCAGTTTTTCTAATTAAGGTTACATCTTCTTCCTGGAAGAACTGCAGGCCAATATTCTCAACATTTCCAGATGTAGGCACTTATTATGTTACTAGCCTGCTTTTTCAGAGATGCTGAGCACCTGTAGTTTACACCATCATCTGAGTAAGACATGGTGAGCCCTTTTGAAAGATTAGGGCATGCCTAAATGTGGATTTAGGTGCCAAACTTTAGCCAGACAAATTTCACAATGCTGGCCCTTGCTAGAGCATATCTGTTTTGTTGAAACCTAAAGATCAATTTGCTAGCAGGCATTGAAGACCCCAATGAAAAGTGAAATTGCAAGAGAAGTGGTTTTATGAAAATAAATCTTGGGTTTTCATTCTAAAAATGACTTTAAAATCAGCCAGTCCCAATGAAGGACGGTTTGATTGACAGGCTTCTGCACCAGGACTCAGCGGGCATGTTGTCACTAGGCCCATCTACATGAAACACTACTGAGAGGTGGTTACTGCTCATTTATTTAGTACTTGTATAAACAACTACTAAATAAATGCGCAGTAACTGGAGTTACTGCACAGTAGTGCCAGCAAGCATCTTTTAAGAGACACTACTGCGCAGTAGCCTAATAATACTTTGCATTAGTGTATTAGCACTGTCTGTGCTGCGATGCACTACTGAGCAGTATTATTAGGCTACTGCACAGTCAGTGTCTCATGTAGATGCCCCCAGTGTCCATCACAGTTGTTCCCTGCCTGTAAAATGGGGACAATCCTTTCCTCCCTAGCAATCCTTTTATGTGTGGATAAAATCATTGGGAGGTATTTTTCTCCTATGATGACAAAGACTGTTAGAGTGCTTAGATAACGGAAAAAATTACCAGTATACTATTTCACCCCCTTGTGGAACACCAAATCCAAGAAAATAAGCCTTGACAAGCACCATCTCCATTTAGATGTTATATGTACAGTATAATGGATTGACTTCAGCCACCAGTGGAAACACAGCATCTGAATTACAAAGGGCTCACTCTTACTGGCATGACAGTCACAGGCAATTGATGAAAAAGAAACACAGAATACCTGGTGGACTCTTTTGGTACTCCACTGAAGTTTACGAAAGTACGCAATCCACCAAGCCTCTACACACGAAGCTCTCATTCATATTGATGGGACTTCCAGGGGTGTAGAGAACTTCTGGGATGATGCCAGAAATAGCTATATTCAGTGGGGAAAAAACACCCTGTGTCTAAGTGGCAGAGGGGGTGGGGAGGAACATGAGTCAGAAAAAAAGCAAAACAGAAGCTACTAATTTGTTTTGGATTAGAAATGATAATGAATAACTGTGAGCCAAACAAAAGACACCAGGTTAGTCATTTCAAGTAGTTAAATTGTTTACACAAAATGTGTTTCTGCTCCCTCTATATGTGCTTTCTAGCAGTAAATATGGAAGCAGATACTGTATGCTGCCAGTAGCTGGTTCTGTGTTTCTTTCAGTATCTCCTGCTTTCAGTCACCTCTAATAATTAATTTACATTTTATGGAGTAACTGCAACATCTGTGTGGGATGAGAAGATGTGCTTTGGTCAGACTTCAGTTACCAGTATCTCAGCTAGAGGACAATTAATTATAAGAGTCATGTCAGAACAGAAGATGGCTGGAAAGAATTCAAATCAAGAAATGCATCTAATTATTAATGTGCATAAGGCTGCTGTATTTTTACTTTGGAGCAAGGCAAACATTTCCTACAGTGAATCAAAAAAGATGAACGGTAAGAGACAAGGTTCTTTGGGTAAATCTGATATCTTTTATTAGATCAACTAAATAGTTGGAAAATAATTTCTTAGCAAGCTTTTGGGTTTAAAAACCCTTCATCAGGCTGAGGAAGCATCTGCCGTTGGTGTGTGCTCTTCCTGGATAGAATGAATAGTAAAGAAGCCAGTGGCTGGTATGCATGCAAGAAAGCCAGCCAGTGAAGATGTATATTGAGGAGTCAGTGGTGGGGGGGAAGGAAAAGGGGATGAAAGTAGCAATTAAATAGTGGAAAGGTACCTGGAGAGTTATATGTCAGGCAGGCTATAATGTGTCATAAATCCAATGTCTAAATTTAATCCATGATTTTTGGTATTTAGTAGGTTGATGAAGTGATGTTCATAGGTTTATTTTTTGAAAAGTGTTTTATAATTCTCTTTCAGGATTAGAACTGAGAGATTGGAGAGAGAGTGGTTTTCTTGGGAGAAAACCCACAGGTAATTGGGTATTCTTGTCTTTAATAGATTTCCAGTGTGTATTCATTCTGGTGTGCAGTTGTAGCTTGGTCTCTCCTATGTATTTTTTATCAGGGCATTTGGTGCAATATTAAATTTCTGGAGGTGCAGCTGCAAGATCCAGGAATGTTGATGGCTCTTGTTGCGGGGTGTAGTAACTGGGGTTGGGGAGAGAGATCTGCTGGCAAGTTTTATATTTCTTGTTATGACATGGTCTGGATCCATTCAGTATGTTTTGGGTTGTAGGAAGTTTGCTTCTGATTTTTGAACCCAAAAGCTTGCTATGAAATTTTTTTCCAACTATTTAGTTGGTCTAATAAAAGATCAGATTTACCCAAAGAACCTTGCCTGCCTATGTCCTTAGACCAACACGGCTACAACCTACACCCATGAAGGGTAAGAGAAACACTTGAAATGGAACAGATATGTTTTTTCATGTCTTTAACATGGGGCCTAGTCTTTTTATAGTCATTAGCCTGTTTGGTTAATTTAGCCAGTTCAAAAATATCCAGCACCATCAGTGACTTACTGCTATTTCCAAGATTCAAGATGGAGTTTGTCATTTTTTGATTAGCCACTGACATCGAAACAAGCTCAGTAATTGTTGTTTTGAATTTATTAGGGAAATGTAGAGCAATCCCATTGTTTTTAGTCCCAGGAGCAAGTATCACAAAATCTCTGAAGACCAATGTAAGAAAAACTTGGATTGGTGAGCCACCTTTTCTGATGCGAAAAATATACAGCTATTGAAACAAAAGTATTCTGCGATATCACACCTTGATCCTGGAAATACATATGTGCATATTTAGTTTTCCATGTGTGTAGCACCTTTTAAATTAAAGGAACTATTTGCATAGGTAAAGTTAAGCACATGTATAAGTGTTTGCAGAATCAGGGCCTAATCTCTGTTTCTGAACATGTCACAGTCACCTTGTAGATTGTTATCTTACAGGCTTTCCATTTGTAATAGAAAAGATTCCTTTCACATGATTCACAGGAATCCCATGATTCCTTTCCCATCAGATCTCAGGGCTGTCTGATGACCTTTATGTCATAATCACATGCCTTTTGGATGGGAATTTTCAAAAACACTCATTTCTGTCCCTACTGAAGCCAATGGTAAAATTGACATCAATGAGAGCAGAGCTGCCACTGCAAAATGCCTCTGATAATCCTATCCTGTTAATATACTAATTCCATATGTGATTAGCATGCATGTGAATATAGACTCAAAATATCCAATTTTAATGCAATACCAAAGTACAAGATTCTAACCACAAAGAAATGATGGGGTTCTGAATTAAGTTCCTACAGCAATTCACCTCACAAGGTAAACATTTTTAAATATGGAATTGGCACTTAAGTACAAAACAAATCTGAGTGCCTTGGTATAAACAGGCATTAAATCCAGTGTAGTCTAAGGACTTGCAACCGTTTATGCAAGAGCTGAATTTGGCCCTTTGCCTTTTACGTTTACGTTGTACCACATCTTCAGCTGGTGTAGTCCAGTATAGTACCAGTATAGCATTGAAGTCGATGGAACCAAGCTGATTTATTCAAGCTGAGATTCTGACCCACTATATTTTAAAATGTTTCCTGTATTTCCTATGCTCCCTACTAATCCCCTTTGTCCCAGAGTTAATAAAGCATCATTCTTTTACAAGCCTTTTCCACCTGGATCTAAAATGTTTTGCAAATGTTGGTTAATTCCCAAAGCAACATAACAGTTAAATGTGTGATTCATGACTGACGGAGAATGGTCATGTGAGGAGTCATCAAACTTCTCTTGTTTACCTTTTTGGAAGTCAAATAATATTGAGGTTGGGAACAATGTTAAACATACTGGAGGGCATCCAGATTGGCTATGGTCAATTCCATGGAAATTATCATTCACATCTCATCAGGTAAATCACAGATATTGTTAGACTTCTAAGTGCTTGTTCCCCTTTTAAGACATAGGAAAAACTAGAACTCTTGGTTTCAAAATGATACCTTTTATTAGACCAACTGGAAAATGGCAAGAAAATTCCCCTTTTTAAAAGTCAGTTTCATACAGAAAAAAATATATTTAAAAAAAATTAAAAGTCAGAGGATAGGGAAGATTTTTTCAGACATATGCAGCGGCTTTCCAAATGTAAGCAGCGAGCTATATATACACATATATATTGTTTTATCACTGAACATATACGTATGTGTGTGCATGTGCACATATGAGTGTATTGCCTACATTTGGAAAAATATATATAGTTAGGTGGGGTTTTTGGAAATACTCAAAGCTGGTTTAACTCTGTGCTCATTGCATTCAGTGATAAAACTGCTATCAAAGTCAATTAGGTGAGACCTTGGTCAATGCTGAAAGTTTTGAAATATCCTAGTATAATTTTAAAGCCCCAATTCAAAGCCCAGTGAAATAAGTAGGAGTTTTTGCATAAATTCAAATGAGCTTGGAGGCCAGCCACTTAGAAATCAACAAAATACACAGTTTCCAAGAGATCCATCTAATTCACAATTTCCCTATCAAATCAACTAATCTTAATACTTTCTCATCTAAACTCTATGCCTGTTTATTACCCTCTTTTAACATAAGAGCAAAGAGAGACCCAAGAGCACTAAGTGTTTTGCCCAGATCTCTCTGTCAGTCATTGGCAAAGAATCAAGGACCAAGATATTTGGGAATTCTCCCTGGAAACATTTCTGAATTATTTTAACTTGCCCAGGCTTTGAAACAGATGACACTTGCCTAGTCAGATATATGCTGTACCACTGATTGGGAATGGGTCATATGAATCAAGCTAATGAGCACCACCTTTGCTGTACCCTTAAATATCCTGAATATGTATGGTAACTGCAAATCAGTGAACACCTTTTTATTTAAAATGGTTGCAAAGAAATAGGACTAGAGGTAAGGAAGACCAAGCTGTTAAAGGGTTAAGCCACAAAGCTATTGAATTATGCTTATTTTCACAAACAATGGTTAACATGCTGCTGTGGTTGCCCAGTTGGAGACATTTTCTTGCAATGTCAGTGAATAAGCAAGTTAGGCAATGCCACTTAATAGCAAGGTGTAATTTTGGATTAGACCAATTTGTGGTCTGTTGCAGACTAAATCTGAAATTAGTGGGGAAGGCCTAGGCAAGATTTTTTTCTAAAGAGCTTAAGTAATGGTGAGACATTATTTAGGATTTAAGACAAGGTACAATGCTACTCTATGATCTGCACTCTGTACCATGTGCCCTTTCAAATTAAGCACCAATACCTTTTGCTAACTTGGAAACAACTGGTAAAGAGGAATAGTTCCCAAGGTTCTGCCTTCAGTATCTATCCAGCCAATGTAAAAGACTGCATGGTTCAATAAAACAACAAACACTAATTCTCTGATTCATGGACCATAGGCATGGAAAAAATTGTTAGGCTCTGCTGTTTCCAAAGGGGTTTCTCACACACAGATTCGTTTAGCTGTCATTCTTAAGAAGTGGAATGAATCTGACTTAACTGCATCTAAACATTCCAACTTTGCAGGCCACAGTGTTGCTGATCTCAGGATTTTTCATTGGATGTGGAAAATGTATTTGAAAACCTGAACATCTAGATCAAAACAGTCTTCTGAATAACTTAAACATTTAGCCTGAGCAGCTTTCCTAAAGTTTAAATATTGCATCTGTTTAAATCCGGGCTTCTTTAGAATTTTCTCTGACACGCTAGTTCATGGAATAATCAAACAGCATAACACAGTGTTGTGCTGTGCACTAGACACACAGCCAGCTTACAGTCTAAAATGGACAATTCATGTGCCTTTGTCTTCCTCAATTCTTTCTGAGCTGAGGAGATACTCAGCAGCCTGCAGAGTTGAATGGTACATGATGTTACACACACACACACACACACACACACACACACACACACACACACACACACACA
>NW_017728949.1:6931720-6937221 GCF_001723895.1 Crocodylus porosus | reverse complement strand
ACACACACACACACACACACACACACACACACACACACACAGAGAAACTCCTCATTGTGGTAAGCTAGACTGTAATTATATATTGGTTTGGAAAGACATTTCAATTACACACTTCTGGACCCAGCTAACACTGAGGTCCTGATTTCTTCTCTCTAGGGCTCATGGTAATTTTTGCTGGATGAAAAGCATTAGCCTTGGTTGCCTGGCCAGGGTACAGTTCTGTCTAAGTTCTAAACTATTGCAGAACATTATCAGTGGCTACTGAGTTAAACAGCTGCAGAAGTAGTTGCACGTCAGGAATGGTTTAAGGCTGCTGCTAAGACTGATTATACACATGCTGGTGAACATGAACAACCATTTTAATTATGGTGTTTCAGAGCCTCAAAAAATTTGCAAACATATCCAGACTCTTGGTTGCTTCTCTTGAAGCAAGAGATGTTCTGCATGAAGGTCCTACGTTTCTTTATCTTCCAGAAGCTTCCCTTCCCACATCATCAGATTCTGTAGATCTGCAGACATCCTTATGGTGTGGTAGTAGAATGGCCAAATATAACCTCCCCTGCATCTTCAGAGTGAGTGGCATTTCCATTTCCAGCCTTTCCAGGGGTCACGTCTTTCTGGGGGATGGGACTTTGTGGGCAACCTCCCCAAAATTTGTGCCCAGGAGACTAAAGGAGCTGGAGTAGCTCTGCTGTGGAAAACCCCTCCCTCCTATACTTCACATTATTTTCCTTGATAGTTATCATGGCTCCCACTGAATGGCACTCTTCCTCCACATCACTGCTGCTCTCTTCCATCCCCACTTCGGGATCACATGATGATGGTGTCAATGACATCGTCATAGATTAAGTACAAGGAGGCACATTTGTGTGCCAAGTGCAGGAAAAATGGTGCATGAGAAATGCAATTCATTGCATGACTCCAGAACTCATTGAATGGCTCTCGCCATCACAGATGGTAATATGTATAGGCTTGTTTGTCAAAGATTTACATGACTGGATGAAAGACACTAATCCAAAGCCCGTTGACTCCCATGACTTCACCAGGCTTTGCATCAAGATCTATGGGTATAATGATAACCTTGATTTGCACCTATAACTTACACTCTACCGCTCCAGCTCGGGCACCTGCAGTCCAGGTGAGACTTATCCTGCTATGCTGCCAGAGGGTTTCCAAGAGGGCAACTCCTGGGGTCATGCAAACTCCTCAGGAGCCACACTGGTGGAAGCTAGTGGGTGAGGGCTGTACTGACTTGGTACCTGCTGGCCACAGTTCTGTAGCCTAAGTCACCACTAAACAAAAGCAGTCTGTCCCTTGGCCAAATGAAGCCAGTTATCCTGGGGATAACATTACAAGAAGTCTGGTATACTACACTGGGCTACTTCTTTATGACAGCCAAGGATTTCAGATCAGGCATTTATTACCCAAATATAACCCTTCAGCTCATTTAATCATCTGGTTATGGCCTTCTTTAAAAGATATATAAATTGCTTTAAAAAGCACTGGTGATTTGAAATTGGTGATTAATCATAATTTTACCAATTAGCAGGAAATAATCCCACTTCATCTGAGTTGTAAGGACTGAGCAGTCCATTGGAGACTGCTATCTATAGACAACCCAATTGGATTTATTCCAAAGTAAGACTGTACATCCCATTCGTGGTCCCAATTATTCTAGAACATGATGTAGTGTTTCCACCTCATAAACCTAAAAGATAATAGTAAAACTGAGTTACTGAGGTGATGTGGAGAGCGTGGGAGCCTATCCTTAAATCCTATGATGACTTTTACCACAGGTAAATCCTGCATTGGGAAGAGGATGCTGGTACCACAGTTGCCCGTGGGCTACCCCAGGTGTAAATCAGTGCAGGATTTCATTCCTGTTAACTGCAGAATTTTGGTGGGACCAGAGCTAGGTTTGGCCTTGGTTATCATCAACTCCAGAACTCAATACATTAGGCCTGATTCTCATTTGTCCTAAATCTTGGCCTGTTTCTGCCTTCAGGATCCTTCATTAAACCTCACCTGATGACGCACAGCTATCTTAGGAATCCTGCATCAATTCCGTTTCCAGTTCCTAAAAGAGAAGATAGTTAGGGACTGTGCATAAGGGTATGAGTAGCTATTCTCTCTCTAGGGTGTCCTGGGAAACAAAGCATAAGTTATAGCCATCCTGACACTGTTCTAAGTTACACTGTAGTTTGAGCAGTCCACCCCACCTCAACTCCCATTTCCACAGAAAGGACTTTGAGCATCTGGGGCAAACTGTGTTGCACTGCAGAGTCACGGTCTTGTCTCCTGAGTCAGGATTGAAATACATCCAGAAAGATGGACTGGAACTAAGTGTAGCAGGCTCACCTTTCAGAGCTTGGGCTGAGTCCCAGGCTTGAGATCCTGCTGTTTTGATTGGTGGAGCCCATCCACCAATCAGGAGGCAGCAGGAGAAATATAGTCACACCCCTTTCCTGAGGGGAGGGGGAGAAGAGCTTCCTCCGACCTGATTGAAGACTGCAAACCGTCAGGTCCGGAAGACTCCTGGGGCGGAGCCCTGGAGCATATAAAAGGAGCTGCATGCCAATTACGAGGGACAGATGCGGCAAGAGACTCAAGAAGCGCGGAGCCAAGAAAAGCTGGGGAGCTCTCCCCCAGTGGGCAATAGCCTCAAGGCTCCTGAAGCTGCCACTGGAGGAGTGGCCTTGGGAGTGGTGTGAGACCGCTCGGGCTGTTGACGGTGCACAGGGATGGTACACAGAGACCTGACCCTGGGAGTGGTGTGAGACCACTTGGGCCCCTCATGGTGCATGGTTTGGTGCACAGAGCCAAGGCTTTGGGAGCTGCAAGCAGCGGCTCGAGCCTGCCACCCTCAAGGGCCAGGAGGCCACATGGTGTGCAGGGCGGCGCATGGGCCCGAGCCTTGGAAGCCATGGCAGGGCAGCTCAGACATCACTGTGAGTAACACTGGCAGTTGGCTAGGCAGGGAGGCGCGCACATGGTGCACAAGGAAGCGGAGCCAGGGAGCAGCAGAGGCTGTTTGGGTTAGCCACATGGTGAAAGGACAGCCGGCCAGAGCCTGAAGGGCCCAGCCTGTGCTAAAAGAGCCCTCAGTGCTGAGCCAGGACATGGGGAAATAGTAGTGCTGCAGGGTGATGCCCAGGAGCCAGCAGCAGTGGTGCAGCTGAGAGGAGCTGAGCCCTCGATGCCCAGAGCAGGGCACAGGGTGGGGGGGAGCCCAGTGGCACAGGAGAGGCCTGGAGAGGTGCTCCAGAAGAGGAGGCCCCATTGAGCTGTGCCCTGACCACTGCCACCTGAAGAAGTGTGAGTCATTGGGTTCCTGGATCCCACAGGGGAAAGACGTTTGGGGCAGGCAAACCCAGAGAAGGGCCCCCTCACCTAGTCAAGGCCCTCAAGGGAGGGGCCCCTGGTGCTTTCTGGACACCCCACAAGGGACCCCACTGGAAGGAGGACTATTTCTTGCCATGGGTCAGGGCCTATATTAAGGAATAGGTGTTATTTAGGGTTTGACCTTGGTTATTGGTTAATGTTCACTATGTAAATATATGTATATGATATTTAGTTTTATGATTATGTATATTATAACTCAATAAATTGTATACAGTTGGGCTCGGGCTAACTCTATAGAGGAAAGGGATCTGCTCGAGATTGTGGCATCTCTCTCACAGCACCCCTTCCTTCCTGCCCATCCCATTCAGTTGAGAAAAGGGCACACCCTTGGGTGTACCTGGGTCACATAAGATTTATGCAGCATTTTGACAAGGATCTTTCAGTAGAATAGATCAGAAAACTAGTGGCATGCCAGTGCCTTGAAAAAACTCAAATACAGACCTGAGGTAAGTTACAGTCTGTCCAATTTCCAACACACTTCTTTCTGAGCCAGAGTTGGAGACGTGGCACTGATGCACTTTGACATCTGAAGTGCAGTGATCAATGACATACCCATTCTCAGATGACAGTGAAAGCACACATATGACACAGGACTGGCTGAAAGCTTGTGGTTTCATGTTTCCAAAGGAAAACTGGAGTTATTTTTTTTAGCAGTGTCCTAAACAATGGAAGAAGTGCCACCAAATTTTACTATGCAAGTTAAACAAAGAAATTACAATGCACTGTCTAAAAAAGCGTGTTAGTGTCTCCATGTCTCCACTGATGTGAAGCAGGCAGCTGTGTGATCCATGGCAACTGTGCTATTTCAATGATTATTCTAATCCAAACTACAATCAGACGTTGAGATAGAAAGAGCAGTTAGCAACAGAACAGGAGCAGGCGACAGTGGGCGTTCCTTACATCTCTACCTGAATAGTACATGCAAGTGCCCCTTACAGATCTTATCCTGCAGTAATGTATTTAAAGGTGGACTCTTGTATCCAGGTAGCCGTACTCAAGGACAGCAGTCATGCACTTCGTTGGATTCAGTCTCCTGAACACCTTCTATGACTGAGTCCTTCACATAATGCAAAGGATGTGGACAGAAGGTGTCAAAGTGGGTACCAGAGAGGGCAATAGCCCTGAAAAAGGAGCTTGGCACTTGTTTTATTACCTTTGGGGGCTTTGTGATGCTGTTGTGCTTTTATGGTGGGTCACAATATTTTATAAGGAGTGCTAGGGCTTGTACTCTTTTGCTGATTCTAGAACTTGGGTGAGAGATATGCTCAGTGGAAGCACTAGGCATTGTGAAACCTTCACTGGCAATCACTTCTCTTAGGTGAACATCACATAATCTCTTCAATCATCACTTTTCAATGCAAGGTAATCATTAGGAGGAGATTGGCTTCCCACTTCATCCAGTATGTGCACACCCAGGCACTGTTGGCAGAGCTCCACTATAGCAGCTGTGTAACTGCCCATGAATGGCACCCTGAGGAGACACCAGCTGTTGAACAGACTACAGCAGCTGGCAGAAGATGAAGATGTGTCTTCACATACCTTCTGCTGGCTGCCAGGTGGTGGCAGAAGCTTTACTTCATTAGGCAGAGGTGTAACAACTCTGACATGAGAAGGGGAATTCTACCACTGTTGAGAAGCTTTGGGTGCAATGCACTCACACAAAGTTTTGTTGGCAAAGTTTGGTAGTGTTGTACACTAGGCTTAAGTGATGGGCTGGAAGTTGCTGTACATGTGATGTTTGGTTGCTATAACAGCACCCATGCAGACAAGCATAATTAGGAGCATCCATCAATCAAACCAGCATAGCTCAATGCATGGCCATTTCAGCTATTTTTTAGAGGTGTGTGAAGCAGGCCCTATTCAATTCAGATTTGGATTCAGCCCAAATCAGGGACAGTGATTCAATTAATTGATTCAGATCACTGTCCCTGATTCAATTTGTCCACATACAAATCTGAAAATTCAATGCTGATTCAGAGAATCAGTGATTCGGACATAGACACAGCTTTAAAAACATTTTCTACATACCTTGAGGTAGCAGGCATGGCTCATGATCACTGTGATGCTGGGGCATGTGGAGCATCCCACAGGAGTGGCTG
>NW_017728949.1:6911236-6931620 GCF_001723895.1 Crocodylus porosus | reverse complement strand
ACCTCCCTGGTTCAGCAACAGGGAGACCCTGGGTGTCCCCACCCCAGACCCAGGAGGCACCAGTCACCAAGTCGGGGGGACGTGACTTGCCCTGCCTGCTCCCTGGTAGACCCAGAAGTGGACTGGAAGTGCTTCTGGTCCACTTCCGGGTGTGCTGGGGACCACAGCGGGGCCCCCCCACACTTCTATGGGACACTCCATGTACCCCAGCATCACAACACCCATGAGCCATCTGCTACCTAGAGGTATGTAGAAAAAACATTTAAAGCTGTCTCTATGTCTGAATCTCCAAATCTTTTCAAATCTCTTCAAATCCATTCAGAGGGCTCCAGCTCTAATCGGAGACATTAAAGGGTCCTCTGATTCAATTCGGATTCATAGATTTGGCCACCAAATCGAATCAGGGACCAAAGCTTTGCACAGCCCTACTATTTTTCATGTAAACAGTCCAGCGCAGCTCTCTAGAATTACAATGCCGATCAAGCTGTCTCTTTTTAGCTCCACAACTTTGTCCATTTAATTTAAGCCAAGCAGTCAGCATATACCATGGCTGTTTTTATGAGGCAGTTTATTTTAAGAGCTGTTTCAAACATTTCTGCTTGAAAAAGTATGACGTCATCTTTTAGTGGATTCATTTAAACTGTACAAGAACAATTCTGTGTTCTTTTAACAGACAGTTTTTGCCAGTCCCTTGAGTGATATTTAATACAGCTTTCCATCTTGCCATTTGTTCATGTGTAAAAAAGAACTTCCGCATATTCTGTGCACTTCTGTTTTCTTAAATCCTTCATTCATTTTTTCCCCTTTCTCACATTATCACTAACTTCTGCTGAGCTTTTGGTCAAAAAATGAAGTAAGCAGTCTTCTCTGAAAGTAATAGGTGGAACAGAGAAAAAGGTGAGCTAACTATGGTTTCATGGTGGTGCTTTCCAGAGGAACCAAAAGTTCTGGACACATAGATTAATAGAACACTGCTCCTAACCTATTTGAACATTTGGCTCATCTTCCTGCTATGTAATCTCAAGTGAGATCTTTATTTGGTTTTGTGTGTTTTAAAGCAATGGACTTTCCCAGGCTTCCAATGAGAAACAATTCCAAAGCTGAGTCACCAGTAGAGTCACTTTATAGTTTGCTACAAGCACACATCCCTAAAGGGAAATCCCGGTAGAGTTTAAGCAAGGTCCGTATTGCTTTAAGCTTTTCTTGCTTCTTGTTTTAGTGGAATGTCATTTGTTGAGTATTTCAAAGATTCTCCAGGCCAGATACAGTCTGCAATGCTTAGCCATTAAACTTCTTGGAAAAAATTGTTGAGCAGCTCTTGTGTAACATTTTTGATGGAGCTGTTTTCTCTTGAAAACTACTGTTTCATGATAAGTGCAATGTTGTAGGGATGTATTGATTGATTCCAATGAAGTTTTTCATGGAAAAGTTTTTGGACATTTGAAATTGGAAATGAAGCATTTCATTTCAACCTGCTCATTTTGTTTTGATTTTTATATTATTAACACAGTCACAGGCCCACACAAGCCTAAAGGCAAGTGTAAGAAGACATGTCATTTGCTATAGCTAACAGTATTCAAAGGAGTAATGCAAATAGCATTACATCCAGCTTCCTTTGACTCCATAACACAAATGGCCTGGTAGCTATTTATAACTGCTATTTACATCTACCATGTTTCATCTACCAGTAACATGCGATATGGTACCATAAAAACATTTTGACTCCTTGTAACTGTCCATTTTGATAAGATCATTTTGACGTTTCCCACTCAAATTGTTTCTGGCTTTTTATTCTATGACATTTTTAAGATTTCATCCTGATTTGGAACAAAAATACATTCTGCATGTGGAGGTTTTGTTTTCTGGCCAGGTCTATTATTGACAGTACAAACTATTTTCTTATTTTAGTGTTAAACAGAGAGTGACATACAACAGGTAAGGAAATAAAGCAAGACTCAAGAGTAGAGTATTAGTTCCGGTGGAATATTAATCCCTTAGCCAAAAAGGGTCAATTTTTATAAAGAGAGTTGTCCCCAATCCCAACTACACTCAGTTTTTCTATCTCCAAACTTCTGCATGCACTAAAGCTCTTATTATGGACAAATTGTGATATGCTTGTTCACATGGAGCAGTACCTTATTTCATAAATGAGCCTGTTGGTTTCAGGGGGACTATTCATATCACGCAAGCCAATGTAAGGCCATCACAACCTACCCTTTTGTTCACAATGGTGTGAGTGCACATCAGGTTGTCAGGTATCTGTCTGATGTGTACACAGTTTCAGTACACGTGCACAAGCCCTAAATTCTGAATGAACACAACACATTATGACAGAAATAAAACAGACACCTGATATTGCATGTGGAAAAGGCTGAATGTGAGTAAATGCAGATGCAGTTTTAGAACCCATTTTGGATGCATGGTGCAAACATCACTTTTCAGAACTTTTGATTTTCCTTTTAGCGTACAAGCTATTTCCAGAATTCATTGGAGAATGACATTAAAGCCTATAACATCCTTTCAAGGAGGCTAGGCAGCAGCATTGACTACCCCACTGCACTGTATTTATTGCACTGTCTTGAGAGCACTGTTTACTTGAAAAATTCCAAAGGGAAATGCCAGTCAGGAATAGGAGCAGTGTTTTCTACAGCAGAAGTAGAAGTGACTGTTAAGTCAGCCACAGGAATGAGACTGTGGCCTGTGCATGTCATAGCATTCAGACTCATTCCACTACAATGCAGCCTAATGGAGAATTCCTTGTGCTTCACTTGAGACATGGGATGGATTTGTTTGCTCTGTTGAATCTCTTATTGTGCATAGGAACATTTTTTGCAAATGCTCTGAACTATAAAAAGAAGGATATCAGCTAATTTATTCCCTTCTAATGGACCAACTTAAAGGTGGGGGAAAGAGGACAAAGGACGCTCTCACAGTGCACTGGTAGTGATGTACATTGCCACGTACATGATGTGGGTTCAATTTTCCCATGGTCAACAGGGGTTGAGAACTGTAATTGCACCCTATACTCACATCAGGTGCAGGAGGTATAGGGTTTCAAGGATTTCTCATTACATCTCTCAAGGCTAGCAGGACACGGGGCACTGTCAATGTGGAATCCAACTGGAATCAATAGATTTAAAGCAGGAGAAAAATGAAGGATACTTCATCTCTCTTTCTTTGTTGTACAATGGAGGAAATAACTCATTTCCTTCTTGGTGGTCTAACGGCAATGCTCTGGAGCAGAGGATACCTTTGATTTCCAGTCCTGTTTTTTCAGCTGGCACAGGCTCAGAATGCTGTGATGACTCAGCAGCAACTATTTACATAGACAGGATGACCTTCAAGAGCTTTGAAGGATCCCTCTGCCAGGTTCTCGGTTCAATGGTCAGTGGCTGTGACAGATGTGCGGAGAGAGGCCTGCACATACCAAAAGGAAAAGGAGAGGTGCAATAATACCACAGTTTATTGTCACTTTGTTTTATACTTTCTCTCTAGGTACCATATCCAAACAAGATAGTGGTGACCATGGTCTTCCACAGGTCTTCTACCATGATCTTCACTTTGAGGCATACAGAATTTCCAGTCTCAATACATCATTCATTTAGACAGACTCTTGACATAAGTCAATCTTTGTCTTCCATGGCTTCTTCTTTCTTCAACCTTTCCAGTTATGACCAGACTTTCAATTTCTTCTTTCCTCATAATATGTCTGAGAAACTCCAACTGTCTCTTTCTTTCTTTCCCACATGTCCCTCCCAGGTCTGTCCTCTGCCCCACCCAATGTTGAATCTCAGATAAATGACCAAAGCAAAAAATGCCACATTTGTCAGGTCTGGGCAACTGGGTACAGTCCTTGTGATGGAGGGGGTTAGGTACAATGCAACATTGTCCCAGGCTTCATTTTTTTTTAACTGTCTGAGCTTTCTGCAGTAAAGGATTTCTGTGAATGGGAATCCCCTTGTAACCAACAGAACAGGAACAGAGTGGCAGTTTAACAAGCATTTGGATTTCTTTTTGTTTAGCTCAGCCAGCTCATCAGCTGCCACATAGGAGTGTCACATTTTAAGCTTGTCAAGCATGACCATACCCCTTCCACAGTTTTATTCAATATATTCTAGTAATCAGCTTTCCCAAAAATGTTTCTTTCTGGAAATGAGACTCAGAAGGCACAAAAAATGAGACAAACAGTCTTCTCCAAAACTAATAAGGATTTAATGTCAGTGGCAGATTAGGGTGGGATTCTCTGTCTTGATGGGAGTCCCCAAGATGATGTTTTTTAGTATTAACCTGTCCTTACAGGTAGATTTAATTTCTGGAAAGACTTCCTCTTCTGTAGGAAGTGGTTCTGAGATCGGTTTATCATCAATCTGGGGTTTATGTAACTCTGTACAATCCCTTATTACTGCATATTTTATGTACTGAAGTTGGGTAGAATGAGGATGATGTTTTCTGTTCTTGTTAAGTTTCAGTTTGAATATTAGCTTTTGCTTCCCCATGAGCCATGAAATAAAGGAACTATTCAATGTCTCATAGAAAGAAGTTGCCAAATACTTTGGCTCACATAGCTCAACAGTCTGGGTTTTCAATGAACTGTCCCAGGGAGTTTATGGAAAGTGCTTAAATCTATTTCCTGTTTGATTGTTCTGCTAATCTTAGGGGACCAAACTCAGGAGGAAGAGGCACCTAGGAAGCTCAGCAGGGATTGCCTTTATCTATCAAAGGAGATACTTTGAATGAGTCCTGATGAGTCATTTTGTAAAAAGTACTGAAGGGTGCCCACAGGCAGATTAACGCACAGGTCAGCTGGGGATAGACACCCCCCAGATGCCTGGGGGGGACGACGTTGCCAGGTAAATATAATTATTCTTCAATTTTGATCCAGTTCTCATTCACTCACTGGCCACCTCAGTGAGCAATACAAAGCAAACAAGAAGATCCATTTTGCGTATACTGGTAATATGCAAATACACATGGAAATAAGTTACCCCCTCACTTACTCCACATTGATCCGTAACTTGCCAGTGAGTGAGTGAGAACACTTCTGCAACAACAGCACCAAGAGAGAAAGAAGTTTCTCCCTCTACTGGAGCCCAGGTCCTATGGGAAGAACACCTTGCCCCCCCCCCCCGGATTCTCCTATCTTCTTCTTGCCCAGGGCCCCAAAATATCCTTTAGTTTGGTGACTCAGAGAGGAAAATTGGGCGTGTAACCTGTGCATTAGCAAGCTTCCATTTCTCTAAACAGAAGCTCAGTTTAAACTACAGTCTGGATTAAGAACTAAATCTTCAGAAGCCCTGGAGAACAAATGATCTCTTTAAGTTGCTTTGTTTTTAACAGGGATACATTTCTGAATGTGAGAAATGAAATGGTTAAGTGGGAAATTTGATGCTGAATTTTGCTCTCCACCTTCTTGGTATCGTGATCTCATTCTCTGGTGAGCAATTGTTCTACCGAATAGAGGGTAAAAAAGGCTTCCTTCTCAGGTCCATGGGAGCAGCCATTCTTATTACATCATAACTATCAAGTTTTTTTATTATGAATTACCTACAAAGAAAAAGCCTCCTAAGCAGATAACTAATGTTGGAGCATATGGCCCTATTGTATAGCTTCCTTCTTTCTCTTGGAAACCACAGGGCTCTAACCTTCAACATTCCTTCATACACAGCTCATTATCACATTGTATGGCTCTTTACCACAGCCTGACTCAGGGTGATCCATATACCTCTCAAGGAATTCAGCTGGAAACATGCATGTTTCTTAAATGCATAGATTATAAAGCCAGGATTAACCATCATGACAAGTCATGGAAGCCACACAAGCAGTTCCTGCACCATGTCTCATATACCACTCACAGAGAAAGATCCTGAAGGAAGTTAGGAGATTCCAAATTTAGATTTATCTATGAGATACAAATTTAAGTTAAGGGTATGAATTGCAGGGCCTGATCACAGTACACAGGATCTCATTCTAGATTAGATCTTGTACAGAGTTTTTAAAATTTTTATCAGCACGGTTCTGAACTAGCAGTTTCTGGGTGTGTCTACATGAGATGTTTACTGTGGAGTTGCCAAATCAGTTCCACAGCAAATGTCTCAGCATCTACACATGCCATGTTATTAGGATAGAGTAAAGTAATTCACTTTGCCATAGGTTAGTACTTGAAAATACAAGTACTAACCTGACAGGGCTGGCTGAGGCATGAGGGTGCTTTAGTTGAGCCAGGTCAGAGCAGCCCCAGCTAGCAGGCTGACCCCTGGGACCCCTTGCCAGCTGAGGCTGCTCTGCCCCAGCTCAACGTGCTGCAGTGTCAGGCACGTGCAAATGGTGCACCCAGGCACAATGAACTCCAGCATAAACTGCACCAAAGTTTATTGCTTCTCATTAATTGCACATACAGATATGCCCCTTGTCCACAACACTTCTCACCAATGGGCATCAAAAGCACTGTATGGTGGATATACAACTCGTTGGATCATCATGCTCAACCAGTCTTATTAATGGCTAATTGTAGATGGTAAGCTGAATATGAACGAACAGTGTGCCATTGTTGCAAAAAAGGTCAACAGGAGGTTTTTGCTGGTTTATATTAACAAGAATCTCATCTGCAAATCAAGAGAGGTAATTCTTCAGCTCTATTCAGAATTGAAGAGGACTCACTTGGAGTACTGTGTCCAATTTTGGGCCCTATACTTGGAAAAAGTCCAGTGGAGAGGAAAAAAAAGGAGAGGTCTAAGAGGCATGACTTTTGAGAAAAGGCTGAAAGAGCTAAGGTTATTTAGTTTAAAGAGTAGAAGACTACAGCAGGATTTGATAACAGTCTTCAGATACCTACAGGCTGATTATAAAGAGGCAGAAGCCTTTGCTCTGTGGCTGAAGGGACTGGAGTAGGAGCAATAGCCTCAAGCTGCAGCAGAGGAAATTTAGAGTGCAGATTGAGAGGAACTATCTCATTATGGAGGTGGTCAGGCACTGGAACAGGCCATGTAGATAAGTTGTAGAAACTTCATTCCTGGAAGTTTTTGAGAGCAGGTTGGACAGACACTTGCCTAGAATGGTATAATCAGGGATAATTCTACTGTGAGCAGAGATCTGGACTTGATGACCTTGTGAGGTACCTTCTAGCCCTATTCTCCCTTGATCCTATCACTGCAGTATTTCTAAATATTTCAGCAGGTTTTTTTTAGTATTCTTAGTTTCAATTAATCAGAATTTCTTGAGAAATTCTTTCCAATCAGTTTCTCTATCAAATAGAAACCATCCATTGTACTGAAATACAAGTTCTGTGGTGTGGACAAATGGACCCTAGGGATTAAGCTGCAACCATTTAATTCATCTCCATTTGTGACTTAACCCAGTCTTTGAACTTAGCTCTACAGAGGTGAAAGGCTGGTACACACGCACAAGCCTTTGCATTGGACTATCTCCAGCACTTGTCACAGTTATTCAATTATTGACACTTCACTGACCAAGTATGACTGATGGTTCAGTATTCATGGAGATATTGCTCCCTCAAAGGTCAGATTAAAGGAAATCTGTCTGAGCTTTCATCATTTCATGGATGCCTCACATGGAGATTTTAAAAGGACAAAACCATGTATTTCTTCTATTTCTATAGGCACATCTGTCTTCAATAATCATCATGCTATGTCATTATGTTTGCTTATTTATTAATTAAGCAAAATGACATAGCAGAGTGACTATTACTGGTTAATATTACACACTGAGGTGCACTCAGACTTGGTGCAGAAAACCCATTGGGTCAATGCACTCTGTGGTCTGTTTCTTATGTAAAATACTGAAGGTGGAGAGTCTCACAGGAACTGAAAAAGAGTGAGCACCATGTAGAATAGTGGGGTCTAATTTTGTCTCTTACATATTCCTGGGAGACACCCCCCTATTTTCCTTCCTCCCCAAAGAAGCCAATGGGTTTGCATTACTGCCATGCAAAGGAAAATGGCCTGACAGGATAAACCTAGTGCTCAGTGCTCTGTAGTTCCCCTTGTGGCATATATGTACACCTTTTGGAGGGTGCATATGTCCATATAAACATATGCATTTGCAGCAAGTCAGGCCCTGGGACAGACAAGTTACCTCCTATCAGGAACCTGGACCCCTTCTACTCCCCACTCTGTCCCCCCGGTCTTTCAGGATCCCATGCTGCCATTCTTGGTGTTATAACTGGATTGGGAGGCTGCCCCTAGAGGTCATGGGGCTTTGCTTCAGGTCTTAGATCCTTGTGTGGGCTGCAGCTCCCTGGCCTTGGCTCACTTTACTCTGGCTGGGCCCCTCTGCCCAAGGTCCACTGTCCCAGGACCCTAGGCTTCTGGGCCCCAGCTCCAGCCTCACCCTTCACAGGCTCTGGGTCCTTGTCTCACCCTGTGTGGGCTCTGGGTTTGTGCCCCTAGTCTTTTCTGCTGCACACTACAGCCCTTCAGCCAATAGCAGCACTCCCCCCCGGGTGCTGCTTGCAGCCCTCAAGCTTCTTGGGGTTTGCAGTGAGGCTTTGGCTCTTTCAGCCTTAGCCCACTTCAGCCATCTGGCACTTTTGAAGGGTTTAGGACCCCAGACACCCTTTTGAGTGGTCTCCTTCTCCCCTACCTGGTCCTCCAGTATCCAACTTAATCACAATGAAAAATACAAGCATCTGCTCCCAACAGCTGAAATCCACCCTGCTCTGGGTCATTGCCTCACCAGGCTATAAGTCTCCCTTGGCTTGCTCCTTCCAGCTCTACAGAACAACTTGGGTACCTTGCAGTCTGTCTCCTGCGGCCATCTTTCTTGGGAGCTCCTATCCCTGTGGCCTGCAGCATCAGACTGCCCCCTTTGCCACAGGCCCTGAATTTATATACCTCTAAGCCCCACCCCTTTCAGTCATGTGTCTTCCCAGCCACATGGGGTTTCTCCTTTACCTAATGGCCAGCCTGTGCTCCTCTGTTGCAATCCTCACACAGCCACTCTATTTAAAGTGACAGGAGCCTTTGGCTCCCTGTTATAGTATTGCCTTTGTAGAGAAGTGGAGATCATTTTGCTCCATCTTCACTTTCCCCCATTTTAAGTTCCCAGACAGCCAACCAGCTTTCCAGTCAGACAAGGGGGATGCAGCTCCATTCAAAAGTCTCTAGTGTCTTGATTTAGCTAATCAAAGGCAGCATAAGAATCATTACAGAAAACCATGCATTGCCCTTAAGGTTTTGAAGCATAGCTGGCTTCACTTCTGTGCTTCCAAAAGTATTTTGCTGCCAGTCAGTATTTCTTCCTTCTACTGATTCTGGCATTACTGATTTACCTTGGAATGTCACCAAACAAACCCAGGGTTGTGTTTTGTGTCCGCAGATTCCCTTGAAAACCTCCAGCCTGGCAGGTAGAGGAAAAACAAGCAATATAGTCAGTTTACAGAGAAGACGTACCCTGGGAAGTATTTTGCCATTAACTGCAAGACCATTTCTTGATTTGCACCTGAACTTCTTAGGCCCATCCAGTAAGATGTGCAGGTAATGGCCAGGTACATCCTAATAATCCATTGATGTCAAGAGAGCAACATGTACTGTGGCAAATTACCAGTACAAGAGACAGAAAACTTTCTAGCTGAGCAAACTATCTTCTCAGATACTGTACTTGTGTCTGTACTGCTTAAGCAAGAAGTGTAGGTTCTGGCAACCCTTAAAATCAGGAGACACAATAGGTATAAATTTACAATGCAGGCAACCCTCGCTATTTGCGGGGGATACATTCCCGTGATCCCCGCCAATGGCGAAATCTGTGAATAGGGCACTGCGTTCATGAACGTGGTGCCCCCGGCAGCTGCCGGTGGGGCACAGCTCTGGTGGCAATGGTGGGAGCACAGCAGCAATGGCGGGAGCCCAGCAGCGGTGGTGGGAGCACGGCAGCAGCAAGCGTGGAGCTCCCAAGGAGCTCCACTAAGTGTTTAAGGTGTATTTAAAATGTGGTTTCAGCATTCATGAATATTTGAAACTGCGAATGCTGAACCCGCAAATACTGAGGGTTTCCTATACTATAGAAGTAGGTAGAGATCATATATCAGATTCAAAATAGACAAAGATTTCCTCTGCTCTTTCAGCTGCCAGAGAGAAAGCTTCAGTTTCAGCAATGGCCTCTTCTGGTGTCAGACACCTGACATATGTAGCTTGTTCAAAGGCCTAGAAGAACAATGGATTAATAAAGATTTGAAATGTGGCTAGAAAAAAAATCTTTTGTGTGGTTTCCTGTGCTTAGCTTTCTGCACATTTCATACTGTCCAAGAATATGGGGTGGTATGTGTCTCTCAGTGCTCAGAGACTGGTGACATACAGCCTTTGGCCTCCAGTGGTTTGTTCATATCCAGTCCAGATGAGTAGTAAGATTACCACTGATTAGCAGCCATCCTAGCTGAGTTTCAAATACATAGGTGCTTATATTACATCATGACTGAGTCCCTTGTTGATATTCTCTGCTGAGAAGACTCAATGGATCTGAAGATGGAGCTCTCCCCTCATCCCGTGAGATAATACCCTGGCTACTGAGATATATTGGGCAGGGTCATGCAGAGAAATCAGTGTTTTTGCTGCACATGCTGTCCCTACCTTGAAGATAAAAAGAAGACATCATTTTCCAGTGTTGTCATCTGACATCCTTGACAGGCACTAAATTCACTTTATTCTCTCTCTGCCTTCCCCACCCAGTGTACACAAAAGATTTTCTTCACAATGACGATTTATGCTGTGTCCAGCAAATCTTGAACTGGCAACATCAATGGCCAACCCCTGTGTCACTGTCACTCTTCTTTTAGTTTTCTGCTCCGAATGGGCCTAGCATCCCTTTCTCTCTGAAACCGTCATCATTCATCTTTATTTTAGAGCTGGAACATGCTGTGTTGCTTCCCTGAAGCCTGCCTGTGTTACACTGAAGAATGAACACGTGAGGTTAATGGGAATTTTCTGATTGATCTAGTATGTTTTTAAAACAGACATTTGGCACTATTAAAGCTGAAATAGCTGGACACCATATTGCATCCAAATTAACCAGCTTTATGGTGACTGAGCAAAGAGTCTTCACCCCTTTTCTCAACATACTCAAATGTACAGCAGCCATAAAAGCTTATGCAAGTTCATACAGTACATATGTAATGTGTGCCGTTAAAAAATTGGCATTTTATGTGCCAACCTGACAGCCATCTTCAGATACAAATCTGTGTGCCCCTGAGCGAGTCACAGCATCCCAGTCCACCGAAGTAATTGGCCATTTGCTTAAACTTAAGCATGCGAACAATTCTAGTGAGACACAGGGTCCTGATCCAGCACAACATTTAAGTGCCTGAGTTAAATAGGAGTTAAATACTTCACTTTATATTTGTGCCTGAGCTCCCTTTCTTTAAACCTGAGGTAATAATGTTTCCTGTTTCTCAGCCTTTACTATCCTTAACTATTTAGAATAAAGATATGTGGAGTTGTTGCCCTTTGTGCACTACAATGTAACATAATGATTTGATGATGATGGGATCCTACTTTTTGGTTGAGGCCTCTAGTTGCTATTCGAATGTAAATAATACACAAAATAATAACAATCAGCTACTTACATTTGAGAGTTACATTGTCAACTTTAGTATTTTTCTTCTGTTAATCAATAGTTATTTATTGAAGTATGAGCACAAAATAATAATAAAAAGATCACATCAGCAGGCATCTACCTGCTACAGCTTCATGGGTGAAATTCTGCCTCTGTCTCATTGACTTCAGCTCCCATCTCTACCACAGAGGATACCTCATTACTGCAATCACTATGAAGTTGCAAATGTTGAGTTTTTAATGGTACCCACTATACCTATATCTGTAGTTAGCATTTTCAGCCTTGTCTCTAAGGTAAAGAAAAGTTATGCTCATTAGAGCCTTTTTCTAATTAGCTGCTGGAAACAGATTTTTTTTTGTAAATGTCTGAGTGTAAAGTTATTTGTGTACCTAATTTATTTTTTATGTTACATTTATTTTAAGTGTAATTCACTAAGGCTTAACATTTGTAGTTCTTGCAGGGCCATTATAAAGAACACTGCACATTTATTACAACCCTTTAAATTGCTGCATTTTATTTCCATATGCTTTTAAATTGTTATTGAGCTTGTTTTCTGCTCTTCCTATAGTTAAAGTGTATTTTTTTATTGTACATAAATGGTAAATAATTGATACCTGCCATCTGCTGCTAATCCTCTTTCCATCCCTAAGCCCCCACTCTGTCCTTTTATTTCTTTTTAGTTCTCCCCAGTCAACCCTTTCCTTATGAATCCTATTTTCTTAGTTTCCTGAACACCCCTCTCTCCTTACTTTTGCTTTGTGAATCTGATTCTCTCTCTTTTACACCAGAATAATGCTCCCAAATCTATTGGAGTACCTACTGAATGACTTCATTGTAGAGGAGATGAGCCCTGGAGTGATCTAGGCTCCCTAAACTCTTTAATCAGTCAAAGTCTTTCTGGATCCAATTCTGATCTCATTTACACTGGTGTCATCTACTGGAATAAATGGGGTGACAGTGGAATAAAACTACAGTAAACAAAAGATTTATCAGGCCTTCTGTCTCTGTCTCCTACTTCCCCAAAGTCCCTACATCTGGGGTTATAATCAGGAGACTCCTTGAGGACACCCCTACTCACCAGTTTTCTCCAGCTAGGGCTGGACATGATTTCTGGTGTTCATTCCCAGCACTGGCCTGAAGAGGTCACCCCAAAGAAATGCAAGGCCAAGCATCACTTGGTATTGATAGTGAGGGAGAAGCCCAGGACCAGAACTCAGAAGTAAAGAAGCTCTTGTTGATGAATAATGGTTATGACTTAAGATCAGGACATGCACTGATCTTATAGCTATCTTTTCTAAGAAACATGAAGAGCTTAGTTACATGAAATTATAGTGATTCCCCACTTGGAGGTAACTTGTTCCAAAAGTTGTAGATATAAATTAATAAATGTTACTCAGAGATTGTCCTGAATTAGTCCTTAAACCCCTCACTCCCCACCCCCAACAGTATTGTAGGAGCTTTTCCTACCTCTGTTATACTAAGCATCCCGTCCCAACACCCATGAATGTTACAGGACTGCCATGGCTCTCACAGCATAAAATTGAAAAAAGAGATAATATCCCCATCCTTTAATGTCGTTCTCATCTCCCTTTCAGTATTTCTCTACTTCCTGTCCATGGCTGTTCTTACTTACTTAGCAAGATGATACTATGCGCCTAGCCTGTAAATAATCCTCCAAAAATAAGAGAGGATATAAGCAACCATTGTACAAAAGGCTGGGCTATAGCCTCAGCATGGGAAAATTGGGAGGATCTGCCCCACGTATTTTTTGAATCCTGTTTCTTTTTCTGCATTATTAATAAATCATTGAAACTTCATAATTTTTAAAAAATTCGTCTAGCTTCAATTATGTTTTTTAATAGACAATGAGTAAAAAAAGCCATCTTCAACATGAGAAACTTGTGTTTTCAATACAAGGAAAAAAAGAAATAAAGTTTCCATGCAAAACAGTGTCTGCAGCTCACTCTGCAAGGACAAATGCCTTAGCTTGACTCACAGCAGTCATAGTGAACCTACTGGCAGTGAAACAGGGAGGAAACTTTTCTCTTAATGGTGCTGCTCCCAAAACCCACTGACTCTTTAATCACATAACTACAAATACCACACTTCTCACCACCAGTGCTGTTTGCTTGCTTTGTGCATTTTTTTTGGCTGGACAATTAACATAATTTGGTCAGTTTTGTTTTTGTTTTTTGCTAGTCTTTACTTTCAGGTGGATCCTCAAACAATTAACAAACAGGAGGGTTGAGACCACCATGAGAGGAAGTTTATTTTTGAAGCTTTTTTTACCATTATGGGTATATGTTTGATGTTTTTGTCAAAGTATCTGTTGTTTGCAAAACAACTTACAAAAACATTAAATTTGGGGTCAGGGTTTTGCCTGTGTCCATTTAAAGGAAATGAATGGTTGGTGACACTCAAAATTTGCATTCTGATAGGACTGAGCATAACTCAGCATAATGGATAATCTCTGTTCTTCTTGGTCAGGGTCACTAAGGAACCTGATCCCACAATTTCTCCTCCTGAAACATGACCCCTTCAAGCCAAGGCTGAGGTCACTCATTGCTGATGGGATAGCATACAAGCTATGAGTTTATTACTTGCCTAATTCTTCCCATCCCTGCCTTTCTTTACACATACAGGCATGCATCTCATATGAAAGGGGAAAAATTCATGTTCTTGAAGATGCCTTGGTACCATTAACCTTATATGAAAGGAGTTACTGACTGAAGCATCAGCCTTATCAGTGTCCCCCCCACCCCCAGGCAGCACTGGTCACATGGAATAGAAAGGTCAAAGGTCACCAGTATTCCATGGAGATGGTCCTCAGCAGGGAGCATTCTAATTGGTTGGTATTGATCTACAAATTGAGCCCGCACTGTGATTAATGCTAGCCCAAAAGCTCCTGCAGTACCAAAGCTATAGGTCAAGGTTTCAGAGCTGTATCAGCCATAGCCATAGCTTTTAAATAGAGCAGAGGTCCTATAACAGGCTAGCGAGGAATTGCATTTGTTAATGCCCTCCCAGGCTGCCAATATGAACCTATGGAACTGGCCATACTCAGCTTCATCGCTACCACTAATAGCAGCTTAATAGCAGACTAATGTAGAGGGAACAGAAGTTATCAGATTGATTCTATGATTGATGAGGGATTTATCACCACTCTGCTTTCCACTATCTGCTCACTGGATCTTTTTCCAATTTATCATCGCTATTGAACTGAGTATATGGTTTCATAATTAATTTGGGGGAGGGAGGGGTCAAACTATTTTTACTGCTCCCTATTTCCTCTACATTTCATTCCCACCAGCCCATTCTCCATAGCAATATTTTAAGTAAATAGCACAAAGGATCCCACCAGCAGCCAGTCAAATTGCGTTTTGAATGACCTAGAGGCCCAGAAAGGAACATGCAAAGAGTGTTGTTACTGAGTCACATGACAGGATCTCCTGAGATATTTCTGCCATATCCAGCTCTCAAATACCCGAAAGCAGGATTTTGTCTAAAGTTAGGTACTCTGCATAGCACTGAGTCTGATTTGCATTACCTGTGTGAACCAACACACTGTAAGTGATGTGTGGTCACCAAAGCAGCAGCACTTTAGCACCATTACTATTAGTTCTTTTTATTTTGTATTACAGCAGTGAAAATAAATTACCAAAAAAGATCAGGGCCTTATTTTGCTAGTTTTGTACAAACAGGAGTAAGAGAAAGTACTTGTCCAGTTTATGAGATGTAGGACAGCACTGCAAAAAAAGCCAAATGTAGTAAATCTTCTGTGCTATTTTTTGGAAACTCCAGAAAGAGACCTCAACAACATATTGCACAGGGGCTGGCAAAGGGTAAAAACACAAGCTTAACCACTGATTCTTGCAACTGCTTAAGAGTGAATTATAAAAGCCTGTATGTCATGAAAATATTATATATAAACAATTACATGAAAAGCATAGGATCCAGTCCATTATTGAAAAGATAGGAAATGCTGTAACTAAGGCTGTTTGCACAACCTTAATTCATCTCCCTGGTAGGTATGCATTATGATATAGTCTTCATAATATCATCACATGTTCTGGAGGGAGTAAAGGGACTTTGCTCTTAACGTTTTGTTCAGCTAATTTTTTTTAATGTTTTTTTCCTAGGCTTTTTAAAAGGCAAGCAGAGAAGGACAGAAATTTTGCCCACTCCATTCAGGAGCTGATACAAGGAAATTGGGGGGCGGGGGAGAGGGGGGCACGGCTCAGACAACAGCTCAGATGTTCCTGCAAAGCCAGGGTGCATCATGCTTAGACAAACTGCCCAGCATGCCCATAGCACTCGTAGACCTACACTGGTCTCCCTTTACCCCCAGTAAAAACTCTGGATCTATTCCTGATTCCAGCTCCTGACCAGACCTGTATCCCTTCTGCCACAACTTCTTTTCTCATCTTCTAGTTCCAAGCCCCAGACTTCTTATTCATTCAGTTCCAGTCTCCCCTCAACATCTTATATGTCCTCAGTCTGACTCCAAAATCTTATCTGGTTTCCATCCATGGATTCCAATCTCATTCTCCTTACCTTTACAGTCCCAGTTCCCTCTATCCTTCCCTATATCCTCCTCCAGTCCTAGATCCTCCCAAATTCTTTTTCAATGTAACTCCTTGATCCCTTAGGTACAGCTATTCTTTCCTCTTCATTTGAATCAGGCAGCTTCCTCCTCTCTACTGCCTAGGTGCTTACCACTGACAGCATGGGCAAGATAGGTTCCTTGATCCCAGCTGGATCACTGTACCCAGAAGCTCACACTGCAGTGAGAGCACTGCGCAGCTGCAGGGCAGGCATGTCCAGGGCAGACAAAATTTTGGGGGAAATTCTCAGTGGGCACATCTACATGAGATGCAGTAGTGTCGGGGAAAAAACAGTGCAGTGATGGAAGTCATTTAGTACTTTCATATGCACAGTCTGCTGCACATGTAAGCATGGCCAGTGAAACAAATATGTCTCTACAGAATATGTGCAAACTGGAACAGTCACAGGCCTATAACATGACTGGATTTGGGCATATTTGCATGGGGATGACAAAAGGTGGGTGCTGATATAAAGGCCACCTCCTTGATAAAATCCAAGATCCTGTTCCAAAACACTGGGGTGCTTCAGCTTCTCAGAGGAAAGGAGTTTTTATGTGGACAAAACAATGTTCTTATTCCTAGCCTGAAGCAGATACTCAAGACAAAAAAATTTCAGTCCAAATGCTTTAAGTTTGGCACAGCTATTAGTAACTGAAAATCAGGTATTACAATAAGAACTGTTGGGAAATAGTTATTACAGTCATTGCTACCTGCCTGGCCTATAAAAACAGCTTTTGCTGTGCAGAAATTTAACCATTCATGCTGAACTAATTGTTGATAAAATCTTATATGTTATAATTAGCCACAATGGGACTACTCATGCTAGTAAAATTAAGCATGTGAAGTTGTGTTTGCAGATGCAGGCCATTAAATTGCATACTTTTCTGGGCAGGGACCACCTTTAGCTGTGCGCGTCTGTGTATGCACAGTGCTTAGCATGATAAGGCCCTGTTTGGGACTTCCTAGGTGCAAACATTTTGTAACACAAGGAAGAAAGAAAGTGCATTTCAGGATACTGGAACTTGCATGTGGTGATGAAATCACTGCTATAACTTGTGTTACTATGGGTGGGCAACTACTATGGTGCCAGGCATTATAAGTATTAACTACAGATTAGATCAGATAGGGTAGATTAGATTAGTTTGAAGTAGCAACACATGTATGTATTGTTTTATTAAGGAGTTTGTAAACAATCAGATAAATACCATTGGATATAGCAGCAGTGGATGTTACCAGTTAACATCTATTGCTTACTTGATAGTCCTAATCCCTTTGTATTTAACCTCTTTTCCCTGGTGTACTTTCTTTACCAGTTACTATACCATCATAACACTGCTTTGCGTCCACTATCAGCACATAGTTGTGCTAAGAGGGCACAGATAAGAATGATATTTGTTGTGCTGTCGGTCTCTTGAAAGCTCTCTACAGTCATATCTTAACAGAAGAGCATGGCTTCAGAACACGCCAATTGCATAACGAATTAACCCTCATTATATGAGGGTTCAAATGAAGGCACTCCAAAGCAGAGCACCTTCATTAACTTCTGTCTGCTCAGGCCGCTGGGCTGATGCAGCCCAGCTGCAAGCCCAGTGCTGTCTGCACGATGGGAAGTGGGGAGAAGAGGGGGAGCTTGGGCTGGGTGCTGGTAGGGGATGGACTGGAGCCCCCAACCTCAGGAAGGCTCCAATCCTGCCTCCCCTCTCCTGATCTCCCTCTTTACCCTTCCTCTCCTTATTTCCCACAAACCCCAACCTGATTTCCCTCCTCACCCTTCTCTCCTCCTCTCATCATGCAGACAGCAACAGAGCTGGGAAGGATGGGGCAGGGCTAGGGGAGCAAAACTTCATGTCTACAGCTCCTCAGCTGGATTGATTCCAAATTAGAGCTTGATCCCCCACCCTCCCGACCAACAGCAAAGGTGTATTGAGTCAGGAGGGTCAATCCAACTCATGGCACTTTCTATGAAGTGCCATGAGTCTGACTGGAGAGCTGCACATCTGTCAGCACCAAGTGCTTTTGTGTCTCTGTGTGTATTAGAAATGGGTTCAACAAGCCAGGTTTATTGCTGAATACCTTAAATCCCTAGGCAAATGCAAGGGCTAGTTTGATTTTGGGTACTGTTTTATATTAACTAGCAAAGTTTAGAAGGTTTGGGATAAAAGCTTTACATTTTGGTCCTTGCCCCTCTCTGTGGCTGTTTGTGATGCATTTATGGATGTGTAGGAAAACAGAAAAAATCCTTGATGGCTCAGGGTAGCACAGTTTCTTTCCTATAAAGAGCATTGCTGGGAATGCTGAGTCTGAGCAATGTTTGCTCAGAACTAAATGACTCATATAATATTTCCTGGCAATTCCAAAGAACACCCACTTTACCTCTTTAGGAAAGAGTTACTAACAGAGGAGCTCAGTGAAAACTTTCATAGATTTCATTGATTTTTCTTATTATTAGTAGTAGTATTTGCAATAAAGGTTTGAATGAGCTCCCACTCTGACTTATCTATGAGTTAAGTGGATACCCAGCAACTCATTATAGCCTGCACCAGACATTTTATATGGAATCTACCATAACAGACTAGCTTGAGGATTTAACTAGTTCACTAGACTTTTGGCACAGGAATGATTTCTATATTCCACCTGAGGTTTGCAGTGAAGGACATGAACTTGCTCAACATACAGCTAAAATATTTCTGGTTAATTTTAGTAGCAATGCAACAATGACATTTTCCAGCCTGTATATTTTGGCAATGGTCTGAACACTTAGACCTGACTTGTTCTTCAGCACTATAATCATTCAGAGGAGCATGTTTTATTGATAATGCAAAAAGTAAAGGTGGTGTGCATGTTGTTATTACAATAATATCTCAGTGAATGATCCTCTCTACAGGTATAGGTGGAAATATGAAGCAAACAGGCAGAAAGGTGCTTAATCATTAGAACTGTCACTAGCTGGCTTTTTCCTGGGCCTTTTCCTCTTGGAAACATAATAGATCTGATCTAAACAAGTTTGTTATGGGAAAATGTTGATGTTAAGCAGGGATCCTGGTTTTTTCTCTGATTAAAACTTGCAAATTCTCCGGTTAAAAATTGTAAATTCTCTGGTTAAAAACCCAAAATCCGTGATAAAAATTAAAGGCCCCCCACAGCCCCTCCCAGTACTGCTGGTGCCCTGAACACCACCCCCCCCCATCTCAATAGCCTCTCGCAAGAGCTCCCCAGACCAGACCCACAGCCACTGACACTGACACCCACCCCAGCAGGTAAAGTGTGTGTGGGAGGAAGGGGCAGGGCAGGGCAGGGGAAAGGGAAGGTGTTAGGTGGGTACATCAAGAAGTGGGGAGTGTGCCCCTGTGCCCACTTCCAGGATCAGGGCTGGGGGGGGCAGGCCAGGGACCGCCACTCTGTGGGCCATACACATGCCAGCCTTCCCATGGCCACCTGAATGGCTTTGTGGGCAAGTGGCACAGAGCGTGGCAGCAGCAGTGCAATGGCAACTACCGCATGTGGGCTACATATGTGCTGCCCGGCCAGGGGGTGAAACGGGGGTTTGCATGCAGTGGCATGCCCCACAACTGGCTGCACAGCACTGCAGCGGTGTGGGGTGGTGGTGGCTGAATGCAGGGTGCGGGGGCTTGGTGGGCAAGCACTGCTACCGTGGAGCCATGCCCTTTGCCTCTGGATCCTAGAGGTATGTGGGGCTTGGAGGCTGTGGGGCAAGGCTGGGGAAGATGGTTGGGGGCTGAGGGAGTGGGGGGTACTGCCGGCCCCTGGCAGAACATTGCAGCTGGGAGCAGGGCCAGGGCATGAGGGCAGCGGTGCCCCTCTGCAGGGGGCTTTGCAGGCAAGTGATATGGGGTGCAGTGTGGTGGTGCCCACCATGTGTGGGCCACACACATGCTGCCCAGTGGAGGGGAGAGGGAGGCTGGCATATGGCTGGAGCACAGTTCCATGGCCAATGCTGAAGCCATGGCGAGGGATGGGGACATGGGGCAGGGGGGCTGGGGCTTGCATGCAGTGCCTGCTGCCACTTACTTGGAGGGCTGTGATAGTGATGACAGCCACTGCCTCCACGACATCCCACTGCTGCCACAGAGCTGTGCCCAGAGCTCTGCGGCTGGCCACTGGGCGGCAGCATGGTGGTGGCTGGGCAGCACATGCCACCACCACCCCGTGCTGCACCAATGCCACAGTGGGAGGCTCTGGAGGCAGCGGCTATCAGTG
>NW_017728949.1:6871229-6910841 GCF_001723895.1 Crocodylus porosus | reverse complement strand
GGTGGTGGCTGCGTGCTGCCCGGCCTCCACCACACTGCCACTGCCGTTGCTGCTTGGCTGCACAGCTCCAGGCACGGCTCTGCAGTGGCAGCGGGATGTTGTGGAGGCACTGCCATCACGGCCCTCCAAGTAAGTGGCAGCAGCTGCTGCGTGCTAGCCCAAGCCCCTGCCGCCCCCATCCCTTGCTGTGGCTGCAACGTCAGCCACGGAGCTATGCTCTGGCCACATGCCTGCCTCCCTCTCCCCCTCGCCAAGGCAGCTGGCCGGGCAGCATGCACAGCCTGCACGTGGTGGGCACCACCACACTGCACCCCACATTGCTTTCCCACAAAGCCCCCACGCAGAGGGGCACTTCTGCCCTCACGACCTGGCCCTGCTCCCAGCTGCGATGTGCCACCTGGGGCCGGCAGCACATCCCACTCCCTCAGCCCCCAACCATCTTCCCCAGCCCTGCTCCAAGCCCCACTTACCTCCATGCTCCAGGGGCAAAGGGCGAGTCTGAGCCTGAGCCCAGCCTTGGCTGCCTCAGAGGCTCAGGCCCTGCCCTCCCCCTTCTCCCTCTGGCCAGGGCTGGGGGTTTCCCGCCCTTTTTGCAAATCAGCTCTTGCAGGCTGAAGCTGTGCCAGCCTGCAAGAACTCTTTGCAAAAACGGGCAATCCACATATTTCTCTGCTAAAAAGAGAAATCCACGTTTTCTCTGATAAAAACCAGGAATCCATGGTTTTCTCCGTTTTTCTGTGGCAAATGGAAAACCCAGATCCCTGATTATAAGCTACTCTACATAAACAGGAATAATATAAAAGAAGACATTTTTTCAGCTCAGAAACTCAATACACGTGATCCTGATTAATCCAGCATGTGAAATCAAAGCATTTGAAAGTGTAAAGCCAAGATGGAAATTGAGCTAAATGTAGAGGGTGTGGCTATGAATTTAAGTGCTATTATGCATCTTCAGTGAAGAGGAATGTCAAACTTATATAAAGGAATGCATATGAAAGGAAAAAACAGAGAGAGATGAATATAAACTACGGGCTCAGTCTTACAAAGAGCTGTCATAGTAACCTTGCAGAAGTTGCAGGAGTTGTAGTAGTAACTTGCTATAATTTTGGCAAGGGCATAGCCTTCTGCTAAGCAAACACCCATGAAAATAGAGTGGATTGCAAGCCTTCTTTCAACGTGGTGACGGAATACCATATCTTTCACTGAACAGGACTTCTCTATGGCCCAGTTGTATTGATCTACCTGGTTCTTGTTTTCTGTTTTCAGCTCTCAAGAAACAGCAGGAAGTGGTTGGTGGGTGGTGAGGTGGGTAGGAGAAATTCTCAATAGGATGTTTTGTAACCGGTATAACAGATGTGAGGTGACCAATGCTATATCTTTAACAAGCAAACAAGGAAACATGAACTTCCTCTCTTCCAGCTACATGAACTCTCCAGTTACACTTTAATAGCTAGCAATGAAAGTCAGTAACAAAGCTGAGCTCAAATCAATGCAGATGGTTTTCAAATGGGGGAGGAGAAGCAAGATAAGAGGGCGAGATGGTTGGGGTATCTAATCTGGAAAAGAGACTGCAGTTATATTTAGCTCTCTCAAATTCTTAAAAAATAAGGTAATTCCAAAATCTTTTCCCTCTTCTGATTCAAAATCTGCAGTATTTTTCTGTGAATATTGATGATCAGAAATTCTATGGGATGGGAAGTATGCTGAAGGCGAAAGGAATCCTTCCTGAAGAACTGATGCTCATGGTATGTTTAATAATAAACTGAGTTCCTCTTTATATTGCCTAAATTTTACTGACTAGGGAACAGTGCCGCAGAAACATACTGAATATGTTGTGTTGCCTTAAGCAATTGAAGTCTGGAGAGGTGGATAAAGGCTTTATTCTGTCTTGAAGATCCCTTCCTTACAATCTCTCCTCATCAGGGAACCACAAATGATCAATAATTAAAATATAGAAGAATAATCTCATGAAAACCTTTCTCTAGATCTCCAAGTAAAAGTCATTAGCTCCTCCATTTGTTACACTGTTCATCCCAATTTTGCACTGTCCCTAAAGCATGGTAATATGTTTGTCGCGTCTTTGTGTTGCGAGTCCTGCAGAGAGTTGGAGACAAGAGTCTTTGAGAGCATTAGTCACTGGCTTTTCCCTGTGGGATCCTGTTTCATTTCCAGCTTTGATTGCATCATTTGCGTTTGTGTGTGTGTCTGTTTGTCTGTCTGCCTGAGTGTCTGTTTGTGAGACAGAGATATTCTCTTGGCTATAGCCCCAGAACCTGGGGAGTGCACAGCAAAATTCCACAGATTGAGTCAGCTGTCGGTTTTGGTTCAGAGGTTGCAAAAGAACCTGTTTCAGTGGGTTGGTTCTTTCTTCCTTTTAATCAGAAAACAAGGAAAAATGGCAGTATGACAGGCCTTGGTACTAGCCATATACAGTGGTAACATGGTTATTGATGGGTGGCTATTTGTATATTAAACCAGAAGCACCTTTGGCTCATATAAAACCCCAATGAACAGTGCCTGTGAAGAGGGCCAAATTGGCACCATGGGAGATACAGTCTTCAATTTACTAGCAAAACAAGATTCTTCAAGCTGCCTCTTTAATGGGCTGCAGTCACATCATGAAGGTGCAGTCTCCAAATCAGAAGGCACTATTCTAGCTTCAGTCTTCTAATCTTTCTGCTGAAGCTGTCAACAAGAAAGGATCAGTTTCCCGTATCTCTATAGGCACAGACAGAAGTGACAATTTTTGCCTGATCTGGCCCTTAAAGCACTCTACAACTGTGACCAAACAGAAGTGCACAGCTGCAGAGTGCTTTAAAAGAGCCTGATTCTGCAGCCATCTGAATCCTCCTTGCATGAGAGTTCAGAAGAAGATGCTCCAAAATGGAGTGCTTTCAGTAACCTCTGTCTGTGTACACCGGGAGCAGGGCTGGGTTGGTGCAGCTCAGCCCTGCTCCCGGTGCTTCAGGATAGGAGTGGGGGAAGGGAGCGGAGGGAGTTTGGTCTGGGGCTTTTTTAGCCAGCGCTAGAGGGTGGGACAGGTTAATTGGAGCCCCCTTGAGGTGGAGGGGCTCCAATCCACCCACCCCACCCTCCAGTGCTGACTGAAGAATCTCCGGAGTGAGCTCCCTCTGCTTTTTTCCCCACCTTTTGCTCTGAAAACAGTGCCAGGGCTGGGAGGGAGGAGGGGCCTTGCTAGGGGAGAGCAGTTGCAGGCTAGCAGCTGTTCTAAACAGCAGCTGGATTTCCTAACACCCGGGCTCTGACAGAAAATTTCTGTTGTGTCTGGGGGATCACTGTAACTCATGGTGCTTACTGCAAAGTGCCATGAGGTATAACCTGGAGCTACTCTTCTATCTGCACCTTATCACTATCTTGGGAATGAAGTCACTTGATTCAGTCACCATGAATAGGCTTATCAAAATTGCACCTTGTTATCTTCAGTAATGAAGCCTCCATTGACAGTACTGGGAAAAGAGTGATCTACATGCTAAGTCTTTTTCAAATTCCTTCCAAATATAGTTAAAATGGCATGGCTAGTCAAAGGCCTTCTACCATTCTATGGACTGTCTAGTGAACACTACATATTATCACCGTGTTGTAAGAAGGTCCTGGGGCAACAATAAAGTTGTAACCAGATCTCCTGAGTTGGCTGTAGTTAGTTATAGGGTCTGATTGTGCTGGTAGAATTGGACTAAGGCCACCAAATTCATTTTGTAGAAGCCACTTTATGACCACCATATGGTCACGATATGCAGTCATTTCAGAATTATTTCATGTTAAAATGATATAATGTATCACTTATTTTTTTCTAAAGAACATATATCAGAGAGATTTATTACTTTAATAAGTAGTCTGCATTTAAAGATTGCACTGGCTCTCTATTTGCAATCCCTTTGTGTTCGTGGGTGCAATTCATCCTGTTGACACTGATTTTAAGAAGGGCCAGATTACCGAAGAATCCAACATATGAACACAAGAGAGTCCATAAACATGTGCTCTTCTGTACACTCATACACAAGATGATGTGTAATTTCAAAGATTTATGTATGTACCTGTGTGGGCTGAAAATTAGGGCAGACCTGTGCAAAACCATAGAAGCCCTGCTTTGGCTTTGTGACTAGCACTGGGATTTGGAAAATGGGCTTCCACTCTTCAGCTATCCTGCCTGCTACAAAGAGGTCACTGGCTCACTGGTCATGGCAAGGCCGGCTTGCCAAGAACCCTCCAGGTAAAGACAATGATTTGCAACATGGAGCTTTTCACGGTTTGACTACATGAGATCAAAGAAGCACTGGTCAGACAAAGATAAACTTTTACTCTACCGTCAACTGCCATGGTGACTGGCTTTTCAGTGTACTATACATATCAGAGGCCATGGATGCCCAAGACATGGTTTTAGCTAGCAATGATTTGGCTTTTTGGCCCCAAAGAAAATTTGTTTCTGTCTCTTATTTACAGTGGCCTAAATTCTCCCATCTCTTTCACTTGCCTCCACTCTCTCCCTCCTTAGTATTCATATGTAAGTCAATTTGAACAGATCTCATGCTTACAATGTCCTTCATTAAGATTGTTTCTTAGCCACGGAAGTTAATAGAAGTGCTGCTGTTCACTTCAAAGGGTGCTCAGTCAGACACTGATGGACCAACAGTAGTGGCATGTGAACTCAATGACCAATCACAAATTACTAATAATGTGTGGCAATTATTCAAAACAAAAAGTTTGTAAACAGCAAAAGGCCAAGAATTGCTTGTCCTCAATTTCCAGCAAGTGTCTCTTGAACAGCGAACACATTTGCAGAACTCAAGGATTGCAGCCAAAGCACAAACAGAAAAAAGGGGCCCAGATGAAAATAGATGTTGTCCACAGCTCAGGATGGTTGATTATTTTCTATGGAAATGTTTCTGATGAAAAATTATTTTTGATCACAGCAATTGTTATTAACATGTTCTGGGAGTTTCAACAAAGCTCCCCCAAGTTCTGCAAGCAATTCAATAATACAGTTTATTTTGATTTTGCCTTTTTTCATGGGAAATACAATTCATGTCATGACCAGGCTCTAGTCACAATAAACAAACTGACCAATTCCAGTGCTTTGTTTTACTTATCCTTTTTTTAGTTGAAGTCAAAAGTTTTCTGGCCATTTTAGCTAGAAGTGTCTCAAGAGATGTCCACAGCATAAATCAGATTATATGATTAATGTAACTAATGCTGGCCATGAAGTCCTCTGATAGGTTTCTGTCACTCATTCACTCAATTTTAATTTATTGCTTATGGAATAGTTTAACTACTGGTGCATTACTGTAAAAAAGTCTGTTCAACCTTAAATCCAGCTTGGCCTGTATAAACTCACAGATCATGTTTTTCTGTAGTCCACTATACTGCTTTTCTTGTCTTATTTAGGATCTGATCATAGTGCCTAACCTTCTGGCCCTGTGGGCTGGATGAGTGGCGTAAGGTTGGTTCTATGCTGGATGAGTGGTGTAGGGTGCAACCCCACATGGCTGGATCTGTCTTTATGTTGATTGGACCCCACACAGCCAGATCCAGTTATGCCTTGGCTTGATCTGGTGCATGGGACTGTGTTATCTGGCCTGCAGAACTCCCCATAGATCCAGAAATGAGGCAGCAGGGGAGTGGCAATTAATGCTGCCACCACTCCTCTGCTGCCAAATTTTCAGACTCTTAGGGACCCCCATGGCCAGATGACATGACTCTAAACCATTTTTGGTTCACAGGCTGGGGATTGAGCACTTCTGGTATAAACACATAATTCCAAGCGCTGTGCATCTTAATGGAAATTGTCTCATTAGTCTCAACTTCAGTCAGGACTGTTTCTGTACTAAGCATTATGCCCAGTATTAATAATATGTAGGAACAAGGTATTAGAATAAAAAATGGTTCTGTCCAGTAAATACAATTTAATCCAAAACTGGTGGCTAATGCACTGAAACATAAATTCACAGATATGAGTTCCATTCCTAGTTCTACCAGGCTTCCTATAGGACAGGTATATCACTTCATTTTCTCTGCCTCAGTCCCACATCTGCAAAATGGAAATAATTATATTTTCTTTCTGCAGTGTCCATTTAAATTGTAAACTGCTTGTGGGAGGGGCTGCTTCTTAATAAGTAAGCATTCAGACCCTTATTCCATGAGGCCTGGTCACAGTTGGGGCTTCCAGATACTACTGGAACAATACACCATAATGAATGATACTTAATCCTCATTGTGAAGCGCTGTAAAAATGTACAGTGCAACACAACTACTTTCTAATAATAACTGCAGATTAATACCTGAGTGTAGCAGGTTTAGGATAGGGTCCTTCATGTTTTGTTAGTGACTGTTGTATAATAGGAATAACCTCACAGATAACTGGAATAGTTACATGGCAAATTTTATTAATATAATTTTATCTGGCTCTTCCACAATACGATCTCTGCTCAGTGGCATATATGCCTGCTGATTTAGATCTCGGTAGCATTTTGCCTAGGTGACATTCATGACTCCAGGGATTTAATTTGATTTTTTTGCAGAAGAAGAATACTATGGCCTTGCACCACAATGCATGATTAATCTTAAGTAGTGTGGCCTGCAGTTACCAGAAGGGAAGGTTAAGAATTCTGCTTCACTCTAAAAAGGCTCTGGCACAAATAGTGGCAGGTTTTTGTAAGCTTTTCCTAAAAACTAGCAGTCTCACTGGATTACAAAAATGCTGTGTCAACAGATGCTCTTATGGAGCAGGTGAAATAGCACTATTATTGCAGGTGAGTCAAAACCAAAAGAAGAAAATGAGAAACTATTTTTGTAAAACAGTAAGCCAGCCAGAAATAAAGGCTTAAAGATTAAAATGGATGAACAGCCACACACATTGCCCTCCAGTTTGTCCCCAAAGCATGACAGGATGGATCCGCTTTTAATTTGTGAACTTAAGGAATTCCAGGACCTAAATTAGTGGCATTCTTAATGTATAATTTCTGTTCATAGTGTCCAGTGGGGAACTAATGGTTAAAACCAGGAACCATAGCTGGAATGGGTGACTGCTTCTTTGTTGTGTTTCAGCGTTGCAAGGACAGATAGTTATGTCAAAATTGTCTTTATCTGAGCATTTATTTTGGCCTTTGGATCAAGTCTAGTCTCCCAAGGAACACGTGCTATCACTATCGTAACACTGAATGCTTTTTACTGACCATGAGATGCAATGGAATCTAGATGAATTCCATGCTGATCTCACTGTCACTTCTCCCCCTACAGTTTGCATCAGGATAGTATGACAATGGCCCAACTTTAGCTGCATTAAAGAGATACTTGTAGTTGAGACTGTAACAGTAAGAGAGTTAGTGATATGGGATCTGTTTGTCAGACAGGATGTGCTAACAGTCCCCACCTCTTAGATGACTTTATCTTGAGGCCTTCCTCCCTCTAGACACGACCAAAGCACATCAAAAATAAAAATCCCTCTTGGGTGGTAGGTTCTGTATTGTTGCCACCCTATGTCGATTTTGGCCACAGAGTCATCCTTTCCAAGTAGGACCTGGCTTAGGAGCAAAACAAGATTCAGGAGATCTGGGTTGACTTCCTGGTTCTTCCACAGACTGCCAACAGATTACTTAATCTCTGGTTCCTCGTGTCTGTGATGGGGCTGATGATAACGTAGCCCGCATCTACTGAGACTGCCAATGCTTTGTGGCAAGGAGCATCACTGAACCACATGTGTGTTCAGTACCTAGCCAAACATGGCCCCAGCTTCAGGCAGGGACTCAGGGCAGTGCCATAACAACAACCGTGACTGTAGCATGACTGGTTTGACAGATGATATCAGCTAGTGTTTTCTTCTGCCTGCACAGTTCTGTTTACCAGCATGCCCTGGGGAAAACAGGTGTCACAAGGAGTATTCATTAAGGCTCCAGTGCCAGCTGACCACTGGGTATTACTACTGAATATGCACAGTGTCTACATGCTTGCTGCCTCCTAGACAGGGATGGCTTAATGCTGAGAGACTGATGGGATGAGCTCAAAAGGGGGAGGGAAGAGGGCAAAGAAAGTTGAAAAACAACAATATTTGTTAGTGACAAGCCTCAACCTTCCCTGGGGTCCAACAGTTTCAACAGCCTGCTCCCACCATCCAGGCGCCTCCTAGCTATTCCCCAGCTGTCAGTGCTGTACCTGCCTGGCTCTTCCGCTACTCTCTCGCTCCAAGCTAATCCCCTGGGCCCTTGCCTGGTTTGTCAGTGGGCTGCGTCAGCATCACACCACAGCCTCTCCTGTTAGCCCAGTGATCAATGCCTGACAGATCCAGCCCTCTCTCCCCTCTGGTAGGGGCCAATGAAAATCAGGAGATGCTTTCTGATACAGCTGAAAATGAAATAAGCAATAATCTGCACTCGGGAGTCTGCGAGGAAGATCTTTCTGATCTTTAACATCCTCCCTTTTAACTTTTCCCCTTTCATTCTGCCTGTCTCTGCAGTGCACAGAATGCAAAATGAAGGGCTCAGACACATCAGCTGACATTGGCAAAGACCGAAGAGAGGACAGCAGATTTTTCTGTAAGGAGCAGAGCAGCTGCTTTTGAAATAAGACACAAATCGGGTGTGAAATGCTCAGATTTACCAAGAATCACAGGTTTCTTATCCCAAGACTTAGTTAAAAGGATCCACCTGGACCCCAATAAACAGCTTTAGGCTGAAGCAAAGACTGAGTTCTCACATAATTAAGGAGAGGGGAAAGGACAGGTTAATCAGAAGACAGCAGGGAAGAAGGGTGTTTGAAGATCAATATCCAGTCTATGAAAGACTGTTAAAAGAAAGGCAATAGAGTCTTTTTGTTAATGGGGGAAAAATTCTTGTGGGACTTGAATAATGCAGGAGAGAGTAGTTTAGTATTTGAATGCATTCCTTTAAATGCCAGTGAACATATATTATACTCCCAGGCTAACATATAGATAAACATTGCAGAGTTGGGTTATGTGTCTGCATTTCAGAACAGAGGTAGGAAGACTGATTTTAACTATAAACATGCAAAAGGTAATTTGGGTCTCAGTGCTCTGTAGGATACAGGACACAAACTGTACCCCTAGTGCCAATTTGATCTCTTATTAACAGCAGGATGAGATATCCTTCTAGCCTAGAAAAAGATATGGACTGTACAGTCTTCTTCAGAAGGGGTGGCACCGTAGGATCCAGCTCCTTTTTGTCTCTTCAGAGGGTGGTTTCTGACCCTCAAGCCATGCTGCCAGCTCTTGGGCATAATGGATTTGATTAAAGTATAGGCCATGAAATGGGTGGTAGTTAGGGAGAACTGAGACACTTAAACAAGAGAACAATGAAAGACAGTTAATTTCTCAGATCTAACAAACCCAGAGGAAAAACATCTCCTGTTCTCTCAAGTTCTTTGGACTGCCAGAGCAGAATTTTTAGTGCCACTTTCATTTTCAGCAATGAAGCCTTTGCAGTCTTCCCTTCCCCCTCCTTGATCTATCTATACAGCCGATGCTGATGGGGTACATGTGTTATTCTGAAGCAATAATGCTTTTAAGTCCATATTTATCTACTTATTTCTGCTGTGTCACTGTCTCATTGGATCAATTATCTCTTGGCTAGAGAAGAGCTGACTCAGAGCTAAATCTGGCTCATTGGTCTACCTGCAGTAGGATAGTCTCAGAGAATACACTTAAAACCCAACACTATTCTCTCTCATATACATACATACTGGATGTGCATATGTACATATATGTGTATGGTTATGAGATGTAGTAAGTCATGTTATTCTGAAGTCAAGCAAAAGGCAAGATAGAGATGCATCATATAGACTAACTGCATCAGAGATGCCTAAGCTTCCATGAACCTAAGATCATTTAATTAGATATAGTACTAGCTCCATTATAAGGTTTAGCTAGTGTTTCCATATGAGTCTGATTTTGATTTTGATTCCTCCTTTCACTGCCCTTGACATTTCTCAAAGCAAATCCAATCCACATTCTCCCTTGTGGTCCTTTGCTCTAGTCAATTCCTCTTTCCTCAGTTTTAAGATTAATTGGATAGAGAATGTTGGAGATCTGAGAGTTAGAAACATTGGGAGGTTTTTTCTGCTTCAAAGGGCTTTCTAATTTTTTTTTTAATATCTCAAGAACAGTTTGGCTTAGAAACTCCACCTTCAACTTCAATCACCTGTCCTGTCCTTATGGTGAATAATAGCCTAATGCATGTTTGGGAGGTGTCACAGTTGATTATAGAGTTATTTGCTAGGACTTTTGAACCATCAGGAATTCCTAGGTGATATTCTATGGCTTGGGGTCTGCAGAGGACCAGGTTCTATATGGACTTTCTGGCCTTAATTTCTGCGGGTGAGGTTCAGTCATGCCTCTAAGAGACCTCTCAGTCCTGGATGAGTGGCAGTGAACGTAGATTTAACTCAGTTTTGCACTGTTTAATGCAGGGGTTTTCAACCTTTTTCAGTCATTGTACCCCCAAGTGGCTAGATGTGGAGCAGTGTACCCCTGGCCACCAGTGTGTGGGGGGGGGTGGTGAGTGGCGGGACATCGAGTGGGAGACATGGGGGGGTGGTGAGCAGCTGCATGGAGAGTTGGGGGCGGGTGGAGGGCGAGCAGCAGGACACTGAGTGGGGGGGTGGCAAGAAGCGACAGTGCAATGTCTGTGCGGCCTTGCTCTTGCCCCACCCTGGCCCTGCTCCTGTGAGGCAGTGGCGCAGGGCAGCAGGACTCCATCCCTGCCTGCCCCCACGTACCCCCTGGGGCCTTTCAGATACCCCCAGGGGTACACATACCCCAGTTGACAACCCCAGCTCTAATGTATGGCAGTTTCCATGGGCTGCTGTGTGTCTTATGGTACTTCCCAGAATCTCAGCACCACTACCTGTTATGACCCCACCTGAACATGCTCCTCTGATCACCAGCCCCGACTTATGCTAGAATTTGTTAAGTGGTCTTTTCACAGTGGCTGAGATAGAGAAGGATTTCCCCCCCTCCATCCATAACAGGATGAAGTGATTTTAGAGCCTATTTATTTTCACCTGCACCTTTTACTTGGCATAAAAGTCTTGGGGTAATGGGGACGATTCACTTTGAGTCTGTAAGCTTCCAATTTACCCCTGAGCATAGTTGCAGACTTTTGAAAGCCTGATTTGGTATGAAATCACATTTCATTGTTGATTTTGACCTCTTGAATTAATCAAGCAAAGGGGATTTGGTCAGTTGGACTTCGGGTCTGGGAAAAACTTTTGAAAAAATTGTTAAGGAGGCCATCAATCACAAGCTTGTAACTGACAGGGTATTAAGAAACAATCAGCATGGCTTTGTGTAGGGTAGATCATGCCTAACAAACCTGGCATCCTTTTATGACCAGGTAACTAACCAGCTGGACAAGGGATGTCGGATAGACATCATTTACCTAGACTTCAGTAAGGCCTTTGACCCTGTTACCCATGCAGTTCCCTCAACTAAACTGGAGGGTACTGGCCTAGGCCAGCCTATGGTGAGGTGGGTGCATAACTAGCTTAGATGCCGGTCCCAGAGAATTCTAATCGATGGGATGGCCTCATCCTGGAAGGCTGTCTCCAGTGGTATCCCACAGGGATTGGTGCTTGGACCATATTTTAATAACTTGTATGAAGGGGTAGAATGCTCTATGATTAAGTTTGCTGATGATACCAAGCTGGGGGGAAGTGCAGGCATACCAGAGGATAGGGCAAGGATCCAGGACAACCTAGACAGACTGGTTCTATGGGCTGATCAGAATCAGATGAGGTTCAACATGGAAAAGTGCCAGGTCCTTCATCTGGATAGGAAGAACTTTCACTATAGCTATAGGATAGGCGGTAGCCCACTGGCTGGCACAGCATCTGAATGGGACTTGGGGGTCACAGTTAACCAGAAGATGAATATGAGCCAACAGTGCAATGAAGTCACATCTCTAGCATGCATCAGCTGATGTGTCGTCAACAGATCTAGAGAGGTGCTTCTCCCTCTCTACTCAGCATTGGTGAGGCCACAGCTGGAGTACTGTGCCCAAGTTTTGGGTGCCACACTTCAGGAAAGATTCAGATAAACTCAAGAGGGTGCAAAGAAGGCTACCCACATGATCGGGGCCTGGAGGATAGGCCATATGAGGAGAGACTCTGGGAACTCGGCTTGTTCAGTCTGAGTAAGAGGAAGGCTGAGAAGTGACTTGATAGTCACCTACAAGTATGTCAGCGGGGAGCACCAAGATCTGGGGGAGCAACTCTTCAGGAAGGCACCTCTTGGGAGGACAAGGACCAATGGACACAAATTAACAGAGGGAAGATTTAGACTGGACATAAGGAAGAACTTCTTCTCCGTAAAGGTAACTAGAATCTGGAACATACTCCTGGCAGAGGTGGTATAGTCGCCATCTTTGAAGGTGTTCAAGAGTAGGCTGGATAAGCACCTTATTGAGCTAATTTGAGCTCATTAACCTGCTGCCTATGGCAGGGGACCAGACTAGATGATCTTCCAGGTCCGTTCTGATCCATTGGTTCTATGATTCTATGATTCAGTAAAAGAATCATCCAAAGACCACTTAAATCTCTGGAAAGTATCTCATTGACTTCAGTGGGTTCTAGATTAGGCCTTTAAGACCAGAGTAGGACTTAAAGGGATATGTAGGCTTTTTAAACTTGGCTAGGTTCAAAGACTTAGGTGAACTTGTAGGGGTAAGAACTTTAATGTGTAGGGCAGGCAATATCTACCACTAATACGGGGGGTCCTGAAAAGGTTTTCCCATTTTTCAACCCACTATAATCCCTAATCCCTTTTTTCAGACATCAGTGTGCCTTGACAACCTTAGCTCTGCCATTAACAAAAGTGACATTACAATTAAGTGAAAAAAATCCCTGATAACTCTGCTTTAGCAATAGCAAGTATTCTTCTCCAAACACAACACAAACTAGAAAGCAAAACCACAGGGCCATTTTACCTGATGAATAGGCTAATTGTAGCTGCACTCTGAAATATTCATCTGCCATGGTTATAGTTGATATGGCCCTGTTAGTCCTCGCAGCACCAGTTTTGATGGTACATCTTTCAGTATTCCAGTAGAAAATGCTACAAAATTGTTTTTCTATCACAGTTTTCTAAAAAAATTGGGAAATTATCTAATATTGCTTAGGCTGCTGGTTCTGAGGTAGAGGACTATGGATAGTTTTCAAAATTCCCCATACACTGTATGAATTTTTGGGACTTTGTCAGGGATGTTGTCAAATATTAATCCTTGGCTGGCAGTTCTGAATTATTTTGGTTAGCTAAAGTCAATATTTGCATGAGTTGACATTATTCAAAACTTGAAACTTCCATGAAATTGGAAAGTAGCGGCAAAAATATTGGCAAAATTTTAATACAAGTTCCCCACCCTCACCCTATTTTTCAGTCAACTACGGAATTAATCAAAACATTTCAAATTTTGTTTAATTAAAAATACCCCAAAAAATAGCAGGAAGAAAGAGAGAGAAAAATTCCGCTCCCCAACTATCTGACCAGTTTTAGTGACTGGCTGAAGAACTGCTCCTGGAACATGTTACCTGAAATAGTAGCTGAAAAGGAAACAGTTTCTGATGTACAGTTCACACATCTCTTCCTTACCAAATGGTTGCACATAGGGGTAAAATTCTTCATCACATCTAGCTCTTCCCGATAGGCCATTTGCAAATTTCTTGAAGTGAATCCTAGGACACATTTACAAGTCCAATTTAAGGTGCTTTAGCCCAATTTAAGGCACATTAAGGGTACACATCTACATGTGCACACCCTTAATGCACCTTAAAAATAGTGATTTTAGACTATTTGTGCCTAAATTTGGTACCTGCAAAAGCAGTTATCAAATTTAGGTGCAAGTAGCTAAAGTGCGTTAACACACGTATAACGGCATTAAGGCGTATTAATACTGTGTATGGACAGACTTGGAACTAACTTTAATGCATTTTAATGCGTGCATGTGTAGATGTGAGGCTAAATCACCTTAATACACGTTAAACTAATGTACATTAAATTTAGGTGTGCCTAAATGCAAATGCAAATGCACCCCTGTTTAAGCATTATAGTCAGCTTCCCTCCATGCATGTGCATGATTGAGTTGCTGTCAACTGGTGGCTATTCGTATGAATACTTCTCCTTGATTCAGAGAGTACATTTGATGTTGAAAAGTTTGGGGCAGTGGGTATTATGAGGTAGGTTTGTCTAGCGGGTCACATATTCTGTAATCAGTAGAGTGTGATTAGCCTGGCTGCCACCTGTATTCTCCTCAAAGTGTAAGTGTTTTGATCTGCTGAGTGGAGCGTCTTCTTCTTCTAGTGGCAGCAGACAAATGCTCAAGTTAAGGTCTAGCTTCTCTCCTATTCTCATGCTTGTTTCTGGGCACAGTTCCTAGCCCTGCACCACTGAAGTCAATTGGGGCTTTGCCATTGATTCAAATGAGAGTAGACAGTGGAGCAAATGTAGAGTCTGCAGGCAAGAAAGTTCCATCAATGGCTATTCTGCACCAGAGATGAAAGGTTCAAGCTTCACCACTGTGCAACTCTCGGGAAGTGGCTGGAAGCCCAGCTAGCATGACAACGCTTTCTTCCTTTTTCAGTGTTTACTAACTAGTTCATCATGTTGTCCTCAATACACCAATATGCCTTGGACGCCATGCTCAAATCAGACTCTGGGACTGTGGTTAATCCTCTTGGCCCCCAAAATGTTTCTTAGAAAAAAACAGAGTCCTCCTATAGTCCTCCTGCCACTACTGTACTAGTGATGAGTCCTGCATGCTCTCTTTAACTCCAGGTATGAGCATGGAGTGAAGCAACTCCAAGCTCTGAGAAGAAGCAGACAGAATGAACACTTAAGACCATACCTTCAGCTGGTTTAAATTGGCCTAGCTCCGCTGAAGGCAGTGAAGTCAACGGAGCTCAGCTGAAGATTTATCTTCTACTTTTGAGATGACAGAGCAGTAGTAAGAAGTCCCTAAGCCTTGTGTGTCATGTGGGTGCTATGGGAAGGGATGTGCTACAAACACAACTTTGCAACAAGATTCATATGCAAGCTCAGACTTAAAGCCAAACACAGTGGATTCTGTTGACCTTGTCTCCTTTCCAAGCATATTATTATTCATCCAGGTCCCATCTTCCCCCCAACTTACTGAACCTTAGCCATACCCCATGACAGTACCTGCCCCTGAATTCATGCATATCAGAGAAAGAGAAAGAGTGAGAGCTGACAGCTGGCATTTAAGAGGAGTTGATTTAGCTGCCTGGTTTATTTCTTTTGCATTCACTGAAAGGATCTCCTTCTTACTTGGCATGTGTCACCAAGTCCCTGGGGAGTCTCTCTGAAACTAGTCACAAATCCATCCTTTTCCTGTGGCTTCAATCCTCACGACAGCAACGTTCTCTTTGTAAGGGAGGAACCAACCTTTCATGTTTCAGGAACTCTACATGCTAAGCCATCATTAATGTCACTTCAAGAGCAATATATGCTCATATTTACTTATATGTAGCCTCAAGTGGACCCCAGGGAAGTTGTGCCCCATGGACATATTGTGCAGGAGCTGCTCAGGAGAGCTCTTTATACATAAAAATAAAAAAATGGAAACAAAGTTTGGATAACCTTGGGACAAAGACAGAAAAGGAATCATTCAGCCTTCAAAGACAAAGATACAATTGTATGAATAGTTCATTGGTCATGAATATGTAGGTAACCACTAAAGTTAAGACTCAGTATATGCCTTTGATTTAGACTAGACTCTGAATCAGTTACATTGTATATTGTGCAGCTAGGTAGATAGATACAGAGATAGATACATCTACTGAATTTAAAGGAAGGACAAATATAGAAATCTTGATCCATCTCCCCATGCTGAATTTGAGAAAGAAATGTATATTTTATATCTATAAAATACAGTTATTATGGGTTAATAACTGTAAGACCTGCACAAGTATCTTTATATCATATAACTAAATCTGGTCTTTTAAATATGTTTGTGCAAGATTAATAATTATTCTCAGCATTAACTATTGTGTTTTATGTTAGGCAAGTAAACACACTTTCAAAATTGGTGTTTGTTTACTATACAGTGGGTCAGCTCTAGTTAAACTATGCAACATTTGCACCCAGCATGGGAAATCAAAATTAAATGCATGACTGGGAATATTTAGTCAAAATGTTATTGCTTTATTTTCTGATGCAGAGCAAATCAGGTATGTGAACAATCTAGAATGACATCTTTCTTCCATATAAATACATCAAAAGTACAATCCATACATAATGGGGACAATATTTTGTGCTGCATTTCAGCTCACAGATAAGTACTTTTGTATGTTCCCTGTGCTTTGCTGCTTGGCCCTTAGGCTTGGTGGATTTTACATTTACTCTCATTTTTGAGAGGGAATTATGAGAGAACATAGTGTGTAGAGTGAAAAAGAGCAGGCTGTGCTGACTAACCATGTTGATTTGAGAGGAACAAGAAAAATACTACAAGGAAAAAGGCAAAGCCTCTGTTTTTATAAGAAGACAAGCAGTCGACTTCAGTACCTTCTAAAAATGCATTCAGGTAGCTGCTTCTGACAGTTTAGGATTATGAATGTTACTTAATAAACATAAATGGGTAAAAGGATTTTCCCCCAGAATGGATTATCGAGTCAGAAGAAAAAAATAAAATTCAGCAGAAATCCTCTTAGTTATTTTTATCAGGGTTAGATTTTCATGTCTGAAATTCAGATGGCAACTTGCATGGGTAATCTCAGATTAGTTTTGGATCTGGCTTTTTCTTCTTCCGGCAAATACTTGTATTTTTGCAGTGATAAACGAGTAGAACAGTTCTTTTAGAGAACGGATGTGACATCTAAATAATAATAATAATAAATCTAAAAACAAGCATCTTAAAGCTTTTGGCATTTTTTTCCTTTCACTATGCATTATTCATATTAGACAATGGGACCAAATGTGTAATCTTCCTGTGCAATTACCAGGAGAACATATTCAGCGACACATGCTAGTGCCTCTCAGTGAAAGGAGATGTGCAAGTAGCGATTATTTACTAGACACTGTCATAAAATCTGCAAGTTGACTTCTAGGTTGCAGCTTAATTTACTCTCCATAGTAACCCTCTGCATGCTTCTAATTCAAGCCACTCCAGTGTGTGGTGGTGGTTTTTTATGCATTCAGTGCATTGGCTGGTTTTGCATGCACAGTTTGAGAGATGTGTTTTGCATTGATTAGATTTCCCTATAAAAAGGCTAGAGATTGAATGGCAGGCCATTTTAAACTTATTTACAGCCTCGGCATTTTACTCAAAGCAAAACGTTGACTAAATCTGCTTTGTTATCATTATAGCCATTGGGCTTATTTCTCCCGAGCACAGAAACTGTGATAAAGATTATCTCCTCAATTTATGTTTCTTGATTCAATAAATATATTTCCTGCAAGAAAACCCTCACAGGGGGTATTTAGTTAAATCATTCCCCCAAAATCATTTTCAGAACCATGTATGCTTTGTTCTCTTTCATCTTGCTTGCTTTCCATAGAACCTGATGGTTTTTAAACTGATCTGCTTCATACTATAAAATACATATGTATACAGGCATATAAATGGATTATCACTCCAATTCTTCCCTTTATCCTCATCATCAATAGGCAGCAAACCAGGTGTATGTTTCTTCCACACACCCAGATAGGCCTAGCATGGAGCAGGCAATTATTTTGGGTGGAGGGCTGCTTACTGAGTTTTGGCAAGCCGTCAAGGGCCACATGATAGGCAGCTGGGGCAGATAAATATCAATTTTCTAAATTTTTTAGGGGCCCTGCAGGCCAGCTAGAATGGCCTGGTGGGCTGCATCTGGCCCCCAAGCCGCATTTTGCCCACCCCTGGCCTAGCATCTTTCCTGACAGTCCATTCAAGCAAGCAAATGCTCTTCAGAAACTGCCAGCCAGAAAAGACACGTGGCCAGCAATGAAGGGGTTAAGCATGCAGCCATTCCTGTTACTCATGTCATCATTATTTTTGATCATGCCTGGAGGTCAGTCAGTTTGCAGCCAAAGGGGCGGGGTCAGATGGAAATAATTTTGGAATGTGATTGAGATAAAGTCAAGGCTATTTTTAATAAGTACCTTGGATACTGATAGTACTTTCATTTCTAGAATAAAGGACCATCCAGTAGACAATACTTACAGCAAGGAGATGCATTCAAACTTAACTGGGAGGAAGAAGATGTTTCCACAATTCAGCAAGCAGGAATATTAAATTATGAGCACTGTACCTCCCTTAGAACCTGCCCTACTTACTGTCTGCAAAGGGAGAGAGATTCCAGACTGAATGAGAGCAGAGAAGACTGCCTTCAAATTCCTGTCACTGAGATGTGCTAAACCTTGAATTTAACTAAAACTAAGTATAATACAGAAACCAGTAGAGGCAAATTCTGCTCTCTCCCCTTAGCACACTTGCAGCTTGTTTAAAATGTGAAAATATAAAAGAACATATTTTTGGCAAAAATAGAGTGCTACCCTTCATTTGAGTGGGCTTCTTTGCTACAGCCTTAGTTTTCTAGGTCATACCCTGTCCCTTGCTTCCAGTTTCAGAAATACAGGTGAGGACTGGGTAGTTCCACAGAGGACTCAGACTGTGAGGAGAAGGAATCCTACTCAAAAGACTCTGGGATGGGAGTGAATGGAGCCATGCCACTACTATGGAATGCCTCCACAGCTGCTGCACCTTTATTCTGGCCAATAGGTTTATGCAGCTTATAATGTATTAGCCCTACCATCCCTCTGATGTAGTCCTAAAAGTGCCCTGAATGCTAGTGTATAAGCGGTCCCTAAAGACAAACATTTCTGAACTGGTATCAGAGGGACTGACCCAATGCCCTTTGAAGACAGTGGGGGATAAGTTTGACTCTAAAATCAGGCCACTTCCAATTAGAAGCCAAATTCAGATTTAGGCACCTAAATCTAAGAGTTGGCAACTACCTGATGTGAAATGAATTTATGTTTTTTTGTACAATAAATACTCATTGTATTACTTACGCACATGCACACACACTCTAATATACATTATAAAGTAAAAATATCTTTTTTGGGTAAAAAAACTAAGTCATTTCTCGGATGGATCTCATGAATGAGGTTTGAGTCTACAGAATACACAGTGACCTTTTGTTAGTTTATAGGAACTTGATCCTTGAGCCCTACACAGTCTTTCATGTCTTTTTTCCAAGAATGCCCCTGTGAAGGAAGACAAGGTTATCCTTATTTTACAGATGAAGGACTAAGGCACGCAGAGGCTAAAGTGACTGGTTCGGGGTCACACAAGAAGTGTATGGTGGAGCAGGTTCTTGAAGCTGGCTTTCCTGACACCTGTTGCTTAGCAGCCTAACTCCTGGAGCAGCCTAGCATTTGCTAATGCAGACGTAGGAAGCAGGAAGCTGTGAAGTCTTTAATGTCCATTCAGCTATGGTAAAATGGAATCAAATTCCTTGGGGCTTGATCAGGACAAGCTGACTCAGCTGCACTGCCAGAGCGGCTTTTACAGAAGGGAAAAGTGCTTCCCCAACACGTGAAACCCCCCAAAATCAAGCTCTGTGCCCCCTCTTGGCATGAATCTCTCCCACTGTACGCAGGGTGTAACTGAGTAAGGGAGGTGTAAATCACAACTCTCTAGGCCACATGGGTGAATCTGACCCAAGCAACATTGTTTGAACACAAAATGTACTAAATGACCAGGAAACAGATTTACTGCAAAACAGTGCACAGTATTTTTTTAAAGTTAACAAATAATGACAACACTTCTTTGAAAGGTGGATTGATGCTGACAGGCTTCACAAAAAGAGTGCAGGGAAGCTATTGGGATGACTGAAACAAACAAGAGCAGGGAAAGCCCTTGTCATTCTTTTCTGTGGTATGTGCTGATATTTTTTTAGACAGGTGCTTGTGATGGGAAAGGGCTCCAAGAGAAAGACACCCGGGATTGAAACCAAATTGAAAATACTTTTCCTGTGCATCACTGCAGGGCAGAACCACAATCTCCTCACCTTTCTGGTGTGTGCACAGGAGGTCAGCAGCCAAGTTTTCTGTGTCATTCCATCTCTACCTTTGGTCTTATTTTCATCACTGCTTCTTCTACTCTATGCTGCCATTACATTATATACCAAATGTTCTTTTCTTTTGGATGCCACCTTCACATCTGTCAGGAGAGAGTCATTTGACAGATCTGTTGAGGCAATAGTTCATATAGGATGTCAGTTCAGCTAACTTCCAGGCTCAGCTGTTTAGGGGAACACAAAGCAGAAGAAGCTTGTGAAGATCCATCAGTTCTCAGTTGTTTTCATTCAGCAACTGGGATGATTTCAATAATCATACAGCAATGATCATACAAGTTCTGTATGAGTCCAATGATCATGCAACAAAAGAGCATCTTTGTGATCCTTTGTAAAAATCCATTACAGACAGGAGGGTTGAACATGCACTTAAGACATGCAAAAACAGAAATGGATTTCACTTGGAAATCAAGAGAAGTGATTCTTCTGCTCTCTCCAGCACTGGTGAGGCCTCACCTGGAGTACTGTATCCAGTTTTGAGTCTCACACTTCAAGAAAGATATGGATAGTTTGGAAATAATTCAGTGCAGGACAGCAAAAATAGGTTAAGGGCCTGGGAGGCCAGACATATGAGGAAAGGCTAAAAAAGCTGTGGTTATATAGTCTGGAGAAGAGAAAACTAAGGGGAAATTGGATAACAGTCTTCAAATACCTGAAGAGTGACTATAAAGAGATGGAGCCATATCTAAGCCATATCTCTGTGGGGAAGAGGACTAGGGGACTAGGAGCAATGGCCTCAAGCTGCAACAGGGGAAATTTAAGTTGGCGATTAGGAGGAACTTTCTGACTATGAGAGTGGGAAGACATTGGACCAGGCTACCTAGACAAAATTGTGGATTCTGCGTGCTTAGAAACTTTGTAAAGCAGGTTAAACAGACACTTGGCTGGGATGGTTTAATTAGAAATGAACCTGCCTTGAGCAGGAGGCTGCCCTAGATCAGTGGTTCTTAACCACTGGCACCTTACGTCCCATCAACCATTTTATCAAAAAATGCTGGTCCCACCATGATAAAAACAAACCTCCACAAAATTGCACTGTTTGAGCTATCTGTTGATTCATCTTTTTGAAGTGCAAACAACTGATTTTTTTCAATCGGGCAATGAGTTGAGGTCCCACCTACACAACCTTTGAGTCCCATTGCTTGAGAAACACTGACCTAGATGACCTTGTGAGGTCCCTTCCAGCACTTTGTCCCTCTGATCCCACATCTAATCACCAAAATTTAAGGTGAGGGTGGATGGCAAAATTGTTTGGAGTTTGGAAATTCTCAAATTATTCTAGTGAAATTTTGAATTTTAGGCAAGGGAGGTAAAATTGTTTTAGTAAACTTTAGGGTTCAAAAGAAGATAGAGCTAGACTGTTCTCAATGGTGACAGATGACAGAACAAGGAGCAATGGTCTCAAGTTGCAGAAAGGAAGTTTAGATTAGATATTAGGAAGAATTTTCTCACTAGGAGGGTAGTAAAACACTGAGATAGGTTACCTAGAGAGGTGTTGGAAGCTCCATCCTTGGAGGTTTTCAGAACTTGTCTAGACAAAGATTTGGCTGGAATTATCTAGTTGCGGATGGTCCTGCTTTGAGCAGGGGTTGGACTAAATGGTCTCCTGAGGTCCCTTCCAACCCTGGCTTTCTATGATTCTAATCCCATTTCTCAACCAGCTATACAGCTGGCAAATAATATGAAAACATGGATGAAAGTTTTCATCCCAATTTTGAATACTGAAAAATATAAAGATGAGATTTTTGCAATTCTTTTGTGAGACTTACATCCCATTTTTTACTAGCACTAAGCAATATTCTCTTTGCCAGACATGATTTAGGGCTTCTCTACTTTAAGGAAACTGACACATTGATGTGGTTTTCAGTGCAAATCCCTAATGTAGACATGCAGCAGCAGTATAAAAGGGATTGAATTTCAATGCAAATCAGATACAGCATAAAGTGCTTTGTTGAATAAAGACTTAGATTTTTGGTAATGAAAAATGGTGACAAAGCAAATAAAGAGAAAGGACATGATAGTCTGATGTGGTTGTGGTAGAATAAATGTTCTGCTGTTTGCTTGAGTGTGAGATGTCATGCAAATATGATCTCTTTCCATGCATGGCTGCAGTCTTTTACCAGAGCCTACTTCAAAATCTTGAGGACTTGGCAATTAGGAGGGCCTTTAATTAAAACAGAACAACCCAAGTGTTTTACTTGTGATGCAGCTCACATGAAATGCTGAGTGCTCAAGAAGGAACCCAAGGTTTGGTAAAAGCAATTTCTGAAATGAGAAATTAAAAGCATATAGAAATAATATTGTGAAAGTGCTCAGTGTTGAGAGTGGTTTGCACAGATTTGAAGAGGATTAACTGTTTCAGAATACCAATGCTACGATATGTCAGAAAATACCTGACTTTTCAATTGGTTAAACATGCCTTGGAAACAGTTTTGCTGGAGTAGAGAAAAAAAATCAGTCTTCAGAGTAATAGTTTAACATTTATTAAAATCTGCTTTGGCAGTGAGCCATCACAAAGCAGCATAAAATAATCTATAGGTTGTTAACAACAGACCGAGTTTGATATAAACAGGCAGTGTTGGAAAAGCACATAGTTTTGATGTGTGCCCCACAGATTGTTCTCCTGATTGCGAAATTCCAGTGTACATTAGAGAAATAAATACTCAGTGTTTTCTGCTTTGTTACCAAAATTAGCCTTCTAAACATGTTGCATTACTATAAAGATCTTCAGGATCTTGACTTTTTGGTGGCTAGATAGAGCCACAGGGTAGGCAACATGGATGATGATGATGTTTGTAAATGAAAGAGATGATAAAAATGTAAAATTTGAAAGGGCCTCAAAGCACTTTACAGCTTATTTGCCTAAACAGTTACAGAAAAACAGCTCTCCCCTGAATGGGAATGGGTCCCTAGGCAGACAGCTTGCACTGTGGCAGAAGGGAAACTTTCTCCTATTACTAAGAGAAGCATCTTAAGATTTTTAAATGCCAGCACATAACAGATGGGACTTTTATTTTTAAACCTTCCTTTGAAAGTCCTTTTCACAGTAAAATGAAAGGACCCCAATTTGTAGGGCAACTTCTTGGTTAAGATATTCTGTCTGGAGTTTGAACTCATGATTCTGGTGAATCTACTTTTAGCCTCTAGATTAATCTCATGGGCAATTTGTCAAGCATGAGTTTGTCCCACCCATTCCACAAGCACTGCTTATCTGCTTGAGAGAGATTGGCATTTTCTCCCACTGGGAAACAATTGCAGGTAACTGATCAGAGCAAGCCTTTCAGGGTAAGTGTAACAGGTGTTTTCTCTTCTGCTATGATTCAGACACTGTGATACTCACCTGCTGGTGCAAATTGGACTTGCATGATAATTTACCCCTTATATTTGCTAACTTGCTCTCACCTGTAGTTATGCTGATCAGGTGACCTATAGTTATAAATAATGGCCCCCTGCTCAGTGTTACAAAACAGGGGTGGCCAATGTGCAGCATGAGTGTGACATGGGCAACTTCTGTGTGGCATTTGGCAGGTTGGGCAGGGGATGAAGTACTGTGGCAGACAAGGCAAGGAACAGAACGCAGAGCAGGCAGAGGAAGGAGAATGGACTGGCACTCAAGGAGGGTGTGCAGCTAATTTGTAACATGCCTGCCAAAAAGATGGGCCCCCACTATTATAGGGGAAGAAAAGGCAAAAACCCTTGAGGATCCACTGTTGTACTGTTTGAAGAAAATTCCCTCCAGATCTCAGATCTGGTGATCAGTTTAGCCCTTGTCAAGCAAGCAAGTATTACCAGTTGTTATGAAAAGACCTTGCTTCAACAAAGCATTAAAGCAAAAGCTTAATTTGAAGTCGATGGGATTTAAGCACAATCGTAAAGCTAAGCACGTGTGTAATTGTACTGCTGAATCAGACCCCCATTCCCTTCTGTATCCCAAGGTATCTGTTATGTCCAAATAATGGTCATTTAGTCGTTGTTGTTATTTATTGCTAATTAACTGCTGGCTCTGTGCTGGATGACATATGAGACACAGAAGAAAATGCAGTCCATGCCCCAGGGAGCTGACTACCAAAATACAGACAAAACTAAGCATGCTAGGAGACCCAAAGGAAGAATCTATCTTACAACATCTTTTTTTCCCTTTTTCATCTTGTTCCTGCAATGGCAGACAGCCTTGCTGACATGGAATAACAATGGTGGGCTTTACAGAGGAGACAAATTTTGAGGAGTGGTTTGCAAGTATTATAAAATGAATGCCTGGTTTACTGGGGAAGAAGAAAGTTTGAGGTACAGGAGTGGCCCTGCATACCTGTAACTGTCTCAGCAGTATGTACGGCAGATCTGTGCTTATGGTAAAGACTGCTAAAGCTAAGACAGCCATTGCTTTCAAAGAGCATTGGATTTGGAGTTTGCCTTTTGTGTATGTTGCGTATTCTAATCCAAGAATTCTCTGCTGCATATTTTAAAAATGAGAGGGAGGGGCGGGGGAGAAGCACTTACCTTCTTAAAAGAGAAAAAAGCAGCAAATATGAGAGACCAGGTGGACATCAGAATATCTGTTGTTCAGACACTAAGAGGGAAGGGGCCAAAGCAGGCAGACGCTGAGAGCAGCTCAATGCACTAATAGTTCTATCCCTTCCTGTTAGGCACAGTGAAGCCACTTTGATTGTGATTATAAAACAGCTGCCAAGATCAGATCTTTGTCCTGTGCATCTGTGGCTTTCCTGTCATTTTCCTTGCCATATTTTTTATTATTAGGTTTATATGCTGCCTTTCCCAGCAAAGGCCCAGGGTAGCTTACAGTAGGAGGAAAGAATAATTTATCAGACAAGAGCCCAAACAAGAGAACAAAACAGGTAGCCTGATACACTTGGAGAATGATCACAAAGATGGGACATGTGTAAGGGAGCAGACAGGGGTTGAGGGAAGGGGTGCTATAGGAACAGGGGAGATGGGGTTGGTAATTACAAGACTCTCTTTGGCTGTGCTATAGGTTTTAACAAAGCCCAGCCAAGTCTTGGTCATGGGTCAAGGAGCAAGGCAGCAGAGTGGTAATGCTCACCAGCACTGAGCTACGTCCAGGGCAGTTAGATTCCACCATGGTGGGGTTCTGTGGCTTCAGAGACAGAATAGTAGCATATAAGCCTCTAGAGCTGGGAGAACTGGGTATAATTTTCTAGGAGACAGATAAAGAAGCAAGAAAGTGGCTTGTTTAAATGATAGGATCACTGGATCATAACATTAGGGATGGAAGAGTTTTATTAGATAATAGACTCTATCCCCTGCCAAGGCAGGATTTAGCCTCTTGACAGAGAATGTAACAGTTGCTAAACATACTGTTTTTGATTTTCAGCAAAAACAGTCCACTGGAGGAGAAAAAAAAAAGCTATTAAGTAAAGGATTTATGACTAATACAATAGGTTTTACCTGTAGATCAGCTGGTGAAAACATTTGGAGTTGGTTGGGAAAGGATTCCCCTTCAGATGAATGGGAATTTGTTTGACAGTGCTCAAGACCCTTCAGTATTTGCTTCCTGCTACTGGTTGTGCAAATGATTCTATTTGCATATGCAAGATTGTACACACAAACCAGAAACACAGTGAATACCTGGGCAACTCTATTTGTGCCAAGATTGATGCTGTGGGTATCTGTTTGTTTCCCTTTTCTTGTTTATAAATGATTTAATCAACCAATGAGGGAACAGAAATAAAACCATGCTCCCCTGGTAACCAGGAGCAAACTACAAACAATGAATAGCAAATAATTGACAATGTCCAAGTGGATTATTTTTTAATAGCCCCCTTGCAGAAATACTTTAGGCCCATGGTTTTGAAGAGCCTAGTGATTTTGCCTGCTCTCTTGCTGAATATCTAACTGGAGAAAGAGTAGGAGGGCTTGATTTTCAGTTGGTTGCATGACCAAAGCATTCTGAAAATTAGGAACATTTAAGGTGAAACACACAAAATCATGAAATAGCAGTTCACAAAAACTTGGACTTTATTCATATAAAGCATTTGCTAAATAATTTTGAAATGTAAACAATTAGTAAAAATCATAGTTTGATTGTGATTCATTTGTAAATCAGAAGGAAAAAAGATCACACAATTGTAAATTATACGCACAATATGGAAGAGTTACATTCCTTGAAGGCCGTCTATTCTCAACCTGGAATGCCAATAGATCCTTTTAAGGGTTCCACAGTCTGCTGTGCAATTTTACTACTGTTAGGTGTGCAAACACCTACACGTGATTCACAAAACAAACCCAGGGGCTAGATCCAGATATTCAGGCATGTGCAGTTTGTGGAGCTGCAAACCTCTTTGCACTGCCACAAACTGCTCGTGTGGCATGTTAAACCATGCCCCACACTACTAATTTGTAGCACTGGGGAAAAATTTACTATTGGGATTTCCCGGTAGCAAAAAAAAAAACCCAGTGCAAAGCACACCAAAGTGCTGTGTGCGGGGACAAACGTGGAAATGGGGGCCTGTGGTTGGGGGCTCCACATGTCCCAGTGCAGAGGCTCCACAGTGGAGCCCCCATGCTGAGGCACATGGAGACCAGGGAGCAGCCAGCCCAGGGCTGCCTGCTTCCCATCTCAAGGGACCCTGTGCCTGTCAGGCAGGGAGCTTCTGGCTGGGGTGCAGGCTGCCTCAGTGTGGGTGCTTTGCAGTGCATGGAGATGGGGTGCAGGCAGACCTAGGCTGCTTGTTCTTATCTCCATGTGCTGCTCCCTGGCTGGCTGGGGCACAGGGTGCACAAGTGTGGGGGCTGCCAGCTGGCTAGCCCTGCACTGAGGCACCCTGTGCCCCAGCCACCCCGCCTCCTCCCTGCACTCGCAGCATATGGAGCATTAGGACAATGCGTCCCACTGCAAACCACATAAGCAAGGGTGTTGCACAGCTAGCAGCACAGATTTGTGCCGCTACTATTTGTGCTGCTGCAAACCCATGCCTTTGCTTATGTGGACATGACCAGAAAGATCAAATAGGAATCCAGAGTGTCAAAAACATTATGACCTGTTGTGGCCTGAGTTCTTTGCAACTAAAAAATTGCTTTATTATTTTTTTGTAGTAAAAAAAACAAGTGAAATTATGTTTTGAAATGAGGAGCCACTAAATTCAGAAAAGTTGTGGAGGTCTACTGTGAGTCCCAAAAGGTTAAGAAGCACTGCTTTAATGTGACAATTGGACAATTGAAGGGTTACTCCCACAGGAATGGGAGGAAATTGAGAGTCAAGGGCAGAGTTAAGGTCAGTGCTGACTCTGTCTGACTAATGCCTCAAGCCAGCAAATGCAAAACTTTCCCAGGATGGGTTATTTATCCTATTGAAGTCAATGGAACTATTTGCATGAATATAGTTAAACATATTGGGATGTAAAAACAGATTTGTCTGATATTTTTGAACTACAACACTAATATTTTGAAGTTGCAATATTTTGTGGATGACATTGTTCAAGCAATACTGGATTTCTCTTTAGTTTTACCTACATTTTATTGTTATTACCTATTTAGAGGTAGGAATCACAACAAAATAAAGAGAGTATATGAGTGCCTTCTGCCATGTGAATGCATTTCTTGCCTTCAGCACTGTACGTAGTTAGTGACTGGCTTATTTTAGTGCAAACTTAAAGAAAAAAGAAATCACACACAAAAGGAGAAGGTGAAGAGCAATGAAACTGGCTCCTGCATTGTTCATTTCTAAATGAGATAGCAAAGCTTCTGTTACAGTCCCGTAGGGGCTCCGTCTGGCATGAGTCAGCAACCAGCCAGATTTACTGCCAATTGATTAAATTAACATTTGTTATAAGCCAGAGATGGGGGGGGGAGGGAAAAAATCCTCTTCATGGCTTTTGAATTATTTATGTCCTGGAACTCTACATGCTACACTCCATACATACTTGATAGATATAAGCTGTAAGATACTCTTCCCTTAAAGAGATAGAGAGCATCCTTTTACCTTCCTTGTGTCTCCAGGAGGATTTGAATTTTAGAAATGAAGGATGTTACAGCGTGTATGAATCTGGCTTACACCCTTGAGGACTAAACTGCTCCACAGGGCATTCTGCTCCCATTATTTTTACTATGAGCTCTGTTTTCCCAATAATCATGTGACAGAAATAAAGTGCCACTCTATTTTTAATGCTCTACATCAAGTCTTTATTTAATTGTGAAAAAGGGTGACTAGTCGGTCTCTGTGTGGAAGAGGAAGCTGATTTTGCTGTATGTTGCTCCTATGGCTTTAAGGCAAAGGAGAAAAATGGAAAAACCAAGCTGAATTCCCACTGATCTGATTTGGTTTTTCTGAGGAACTAAGAATTAATCTAGATGGAGTTGGCTGGTTGCTCTTACATTTCAGTAAATTGGGTCTGAATGTTTAGTGTGAGAAAATGTGAAGTGGTTAATTCAGAAGTGCGTTGCTCTGTGTGGGTGGATGGAGCACGGTGGGGAAGGATTTGTACATGTCTAAGAGAGAGAGAGAGAGAGAGAGAGATGTGTCAGTGCTGAAAAATGTGCTAGGTGACTAAACATCTGAGAGGTGCGGATGTTCTGGGCAAGAGTCTCTGCCAATCTGTTTGTATAAACTGCTCAGAGAGATGCATAAGGGAAAAAAAGCTTTTGTTGAAATCTCTCTGATTTGATTTCATAGTGAAGCAGGCCACAAACAAGACAATAGTAGTGATCACAATGTCCGGCTATTAGTCAGTTGGCCAGTAGTCCAAGTGAGAAATAAGGAAACTTCTTCTCCAATAGACTAATATCCTGGTTCAAAAATAAATTCAGGATGTATTTCCTTCCTGTCTGCAGATATGCTGTATGTTGGCTATATTGTGAACCAGAAGGTTTAGCAAACAAAAGGCTAGAGTGCATTGTTCTCTCCCAAGAGACAGAGGACAACAAAAGAGAATGAGAAAATGAATGAATGAATGAAAGGAAAGGGAAATCAAAGAAAAGATGGCTGACAATAAGGAAGAGAGAGAGACAAGCATGGAGAGAAAGATGATGTATAACAAAACAACCAACCATCTGAGATTTTTTGGAACAGTCACAAATTTCAGGACTGTGTCCTAGAGTCCCTGGAGACTCTCTGAAATCATCCCCAGTTCAAAAAACTGGTCCAGCATTCTCTTGCATCTGCTAAGCGGCTGCAGCACAACACTCCTTGGCACTGCAGGAACGCTACTGTACTGTTTCCAGTTCAGGATGTAGCCCAAGGGAAGTTTTTGAATCAGTAGCAGTATAGCCACATTGAGGCAGCACTGCACCCATGGCCATGGCTAAGGAAATGGTTTACAATCTTAAGTGCATGGTCAGGGGGGCATTGCAGCATATACCCCTCTGTATAGTATATATTCAAGTCATCAATGTCAAATTCTGATTTGTGCTGTATATGTCACTTTTCATGTGCATCATATAAACCCACACTGGCGGGTAGTGCATATAATCCTCGCTTCACAGTGGTACTTTGACAGTTTTCTCTAGTAAGCTGGATAGTTCAACTAGGGCAGTCAGGGCTCTGTATTAATGTGTATGTGTGCATGTGTGAGAGAGAGAATAAATTTAAGTATTTAAACCTCTCATTACAATCAGCTGTCAAATATTTATAGCAATAGATAAACCAAGAAAGGAGGAATATCCTGTTGCACAAGGAGAGGAAGGGAAATAATTTTTTGCAACCAGGAGATTAAGTTATAAATCTTAACAAATTGAGGACTTATTTCATTTGTTCCCTGGATGTAAACAAACCATTAATGAGGGGCATCAGGAACTTCCTGTGAAATACTGGAAGATGATAAGTGGGTTACATGGCCCACATGAGAACGTGAGAGAGTAAAGGCAGCTTGTGTAAAGCAGGAGAATATCACAGTCCTGTTAGAAGTTAAGAACAAAACTCAGCTAGGATATTTCTCCTCTCCATCTGGCACCATCAGAGAAAATCAGTGGCAGTAAGGAACGGAAGATAATTCAGCCCTTTTACAGTGAACAGGCATGTTGGAAAACTGGCTTGTGCTAGAAAGAGGGGCCCTAAGGGAAAAAGCAGTGGTATTGGCATGGCACTCAGGAGATCAGGGTTCAGTTCCTACCTCAAAAACAGACTCTGAACATGACTGCGGGTGAGAAGCTCCATCTATTTTATACCACCTATAAACATGAGCCCCCAATACATCAGTATGGAGAAAAGGACTCATGCAATGCCTGGACATAGATATAGGGGAATCTCAAATAGCAATGGGAAGATTGTATGTGTTTGCCATTGGTGAGGCCACTAGTGGAATAGTGTGTCCAGTTCTGGTAGTTAAAAACATAAGGATGTTGATCAATTGAAGAGGGTCATAGAAAAGTCACAAGAATGAATAAAAGACTGGAAAAATCAAGGATCGCCACAAGTTTAGCTCAACTAAGAGAAAGTAAAGGGTTGTTGAAGATAGAAGCTGTGAGTCCCTACCTGGGAAACAGAAATTTCATAATGGATTGTTTTTTTGTCAAGCAAGCAATGATATAAAAGCCAATTCCTGGAAGCTGAAACTAGACAAATTCAGATGTGGAATAAAGCACACATTTTGAACAGTGAGGATACTTAGCCATTGGGTTAATGTAATGTGAATTGTGATAGATCTTCAGCACAGGAAGCATTTAAATCAATCAAGATTGGATGTTTTCCTAAAAGATTTGCTCCAGTTCAAACAGGAATTAATTCAAGGAAGCCCTCTAGCCTGTGTTGTGTAGGAGGCCAGGCTATGATTCTCTGAATAATAGAATATAATAGATTTTAAAAAGTACTAAACAGCACATCACATCCCTTATGCAGCAGTGTGTAAGCTGCTGTCTGCTACAAACAAGGGTTAATGTTCTATGGTAGCAAGAGATGTCCCACTCTCCCTCCCAGCAATAACCATCTCATGGGGGATCATTATTATTTTTAACAGTTTGAATTTCAGTTCAGAGGTAGCTTAAAGAAAGGTAAGAAGGTACAATTCCCAGCATTGCTTGAGATTTCCAGCCTCCCCTTGAGCAAGTTGGCTTAGCTCCTGATCTGGAAAACAGGGACTTCTGCCTCATTGATTAAGATGCCAATTTCTTCAGGTCAGCAACTATCTTCTACTGCATGTTTGTACAGTACCCAGCATGGTGGGACTCTGATTTCAGGTGGCTGACTGAAATTCAAGTAATCATGATGAAGGCCTGGTTTCAGATATGGCAAAGGTGAAAGCTTTTCTATCCAGTGCTGCCAAGGCACCTCAATACCTCAAAGGAGTTGAAATCTAGGCCAGGGAAGAGAACAGTCTCCAGACCCATTCAAATGTCAGTCTTTTTGCTGAGACTGCTAACAAGGGTACAACTTAGGTGTCTATTATTGTAATATGGACAGTTGGGCTGAGAGCAGTGACCCGTTTCCCATAAGCAGCCATTATTCCACAATCACTTCCCGTCACTGTTGACTTCTTTGGATTCAGCCTAGCACCATGGAAACAAAAGGCTCTGCATTTCATTCGCAATTCCCTGGGCCAGGCACCTCTCCCCATCGCTGGATGAGAGAGTTTATTGGATTCCTTCTGCCTTTCTGGAAGGGCAGCATCACAGATGTTAAAGACAGAGATGAGAATTTAGGGAACACAGCAGGGCTCCCACGCTGGGGTTAAGTCAATGCTCCAAATCAAATGCACTACCCAGGTAGTCTTGAACATATGTGGATTTGTTTTTATTTTCCCAGAACCTGTTGCCCAGCCCTGTCAAAGTGTTCAGTGCCTGAAAAGATGCTTGGTAGAGTGCTGTATCAGCAGGTTTTCAGCTGGCATAGAGGCACAGAGAGAGAGAGAGAGAGAGAGAGAGAGAGCAAGCGTTACTTCTCTGCTTCCTTCCTAATTGAATTGCTGATCCAGAGATGGTCAGTAGATATACTGCAGATACACAGATGGTCAGTACGTTATTTCTCTGCCAAAAAAGGTGATACTTTAAGAGCAGTGATTGGATTTTTGAAAAGCAGGTGAATTACATTTCTCTTTGAATTAGAGAAGTAAAAGATTATGCAGAAGACTCCACAAGGTAGAAGCTGTGTTTGTGTTGATGGAGGTCTGGAGGAGGATGGTGGGTTGCTGGCTTAAGGTCAATAAGGCACAAAAACAATTCCAGAATCTCTGTTCCTTACTTACAGCCACCCCCATGCACCTAAATTCATGCAGCGGGACAGATGCTAGAAGCGGTTCTAAGAAGTAGAAGGGTGATCTGGAAGAGGATCCAGATGTTGAACCTCTCCCCACTGCCTTGACTATTCTGAGGGATGCTGGTCTGCAATTGCAGATTGCTTCGTCATGGACATCTGTGCTGATTCATACCTCATGAGTGTGGTTGCAGAGGATATACAGCAGCACTAAATCTGGTTCATATGCCCTAATCATGAAATCTGAAGCTGGGTTTCAGTCCATATCTTTAAACACCAAGAGTCTATGAGAAATCAGACTCCAGACTCCTGTGCGGATATCTAATTGAACCTGTCCATTGCTGCTATACAGATGCAGACAACCAAGGCAAACATCTTGCATGTGAAATGTCTTTCTTTAATTATGCACTCACCTCCCCCACACACTCAATTTTTGATTCCAAATTCCTTTCCTCTTATAGGCTTTCCTCTAGTTGCTTTATTTACTGTGATGGCTGGGGTCCATCAGCAGCTGCAGCCACAGCAGTAGTAATAACCCTGTAGTGGAAGAATTTGTCCAAAGCCAGTCTCGGTCTTGTGAAGATAGTGACTGATCACGCTGATGGGAGGCAATGTTAACTTTCGTTACCATTTGTCCCAGTCTGCACAGGTGCACCTCATAGTTAGCAGGACAGTTAAGTAACTATAAAGCCGGTTTAAGCATTATAGCCTTGTATCACTCAAGTGGCAATCAGCAACACTCTGTGTATTTACACTGTCATCATATACCTACACAGACAACCTGATGCCATGGGATGCAGCATGATGGGGTTATAACACAATTAAAGACTGATCCTACAAGATACGAATCACTTGCAGCTGAGCAACTAAGTGTCATAACTGCCAGCGAGTGCAATGTAAGCTGAGAATAATTGCACTAGGGCTGGATAGGAACTGTTGTGAGGCAATAACCCTAATCACAACCTGCATCAAGTCCATGTGTGAATTCTTCTTCTACTTGGTTAATATTGTCGTGGCCACAACATTTCTAGCATTTTTAGAGTTATACAGTATCTATGAATCTATGAATCTTTTACACAGAACTACTAGCTAATATTTGTGCTTCTCACCCCCAGGCTTTCCATATTCCTGTTCAGTACTGTATTTCTAAATTCCAGCCTCAACAGGGATAATCTCAGACACTGTATTTCAAGGTGATTATAACTCCTAATTGAGTTTTCAGTCACAAGCTATTTTACTATCAAGATCCTCCATTTGTGTATCTTTTAAACTGCAAAGGAAAATAACATTTGGGCTTGAGCCCAGTTTTTTTCTTCATTGCAATGTATAAAAAAACCCCTGAAAAATATTTTAGAAAATTCCCTTTATACATGAGACATTCAGATCCCATCTAGGCCATAAGATTCTATGATGGCAGGAGAACTAGTCAAAAGCTCACGATACATGAACCCAGAGTGTAGAAGGGGAAGGGATTGTTAAGCAGCTGTTTAAAAGACGGGCTTTGTTATTAATGTCTATTTAACTTCAAGGACTAATTAATATTTTGGATAAAGAAAGCCTTTGTTAAACCCTTAAAGTGTCAGAACTTTTATTAAATGTCCCTTTTTAAGGCCAAACCTGACATTTCTAATACTTCTAAAGCCCCCTCTACACATTATATCTATTACACAATTACCTGGTTAACTGCACCATTAATTTAGACTAGCTACAAATGCAAATTAACTGAGCTCCCCCTGTACTGGCAATAAAGTCCAGGATCTTATGCTGGATCCCACAGTCATACCTCCTGCCATGTACATGTGACATGACAGGAGGCACATTCGTGTGGCTCGTGCATTAGATCCCATCATGCCTTTATCTGCATGCGCAGAGTGGCCCTAAAGTTAAGCCTAATGCAGCATTTTTTCCAGGATTTCCTTAGGCATCAGAATAAGGAACAAACCAAAAAAGTGCAGAAGCCCAAAATCCTTTACAGGGCCCCTTTAACTGCAGCCCTTGCAATATTCCCTCCTTTGTTCCAGTGAGCATTTTGCTTTTCTGCCAACTGGGGGGCAAAAGGAGAATGCTCCCCTATTGCTAGCATATCCCTCCTGTTGCCCATTCGATCCCTTCATCCCGTTTAGAGCAGTATGTATTAGTGTCCTCACATCAGGAACATCTTAATAAAGTATACCCCTGGTAAGGCTTCTGCCTAGTTTCAGGCATGCCTTTGAAATTATACTCCTGCAATCTCTGCAGCCGGTTGTGAATTCTCACTTTCACTGGAAGAGCCGCCATAGGGATGCACAGTCTTTTCTGACCACAGGCATCTTCCTACACAGATAGCAGAGAAAACAGTCAAGACATTTAACCCCTGCTGAAAATTCATTCCAGATGGTGCAAATGCCACTCTTTGCAATACTTGCATGTTTGCCATAGAGCTACCAATTTTCCTAGTTTAGCTCTTGGGCCAAACCTGTTGGCAATCCATGCTCCTTAATATGAAACACAGATTAACTGAACCTGTAGCTACCATTACAGATGCTTTTTTTAGATCTTAAATGTGCTGAGTCACACTCATATATTACACTATAAATATATACAATTCCCATACTTCTTTTGTTGGGAAGTTACCAAGTATCTTATGATTATGATTCCAGCCACTGATGCCTGGGAGACCCTCACCACTTGGCCATCACAACTACTTTTGGTGCTTTTCAAGAAAATGCCAAAATCTGATAAACTGACACCTGTGCTTACTTCACTACAATTTATTCCCTGGTTTATTCCTTGGCCTGCCTCCACCTCTCACAAACAGCTATTGCATATTTGCACAACCTATATTGGCAGCTGTTAGGGCCAGGGACTGGGTTTTTTTCTGATCCCGTGTTTGACCAATACCTAGCATAATGGGCCCTGGGTTCTATGATACAGTACAAATAAATAATAAAATATGTGTCCTGATTTTCAGAGAAGCAAAGCCCCTTTAAGAATACTAAAAGACACTCAGTCCATTTTCACTGTCATATAGTCCTTCATCACCTACTCCATACCCACCTAATTTACAATGCCCACCTGAGCCCTACTTTTGCCCCTAAAATATGCAACAGACCATGCAAAGTGCAAAGTAATATATTGCTTGGAGATGATCAAATGCAGTCTGTAGAAAGGGATCTCTTTTAAGTGACTCTTTAGTATTTTGTTATTTTGACCTCTGCACATTATTATTATAATAATAAATTTGCTTGGTGTGAGTGAGTAGCAAAGGATGACATGGTAGTAGGGAACTGGGTGAATCCCTCAGGTTCCTCTCCATATTTGCTAGTCCCTGAGTTTTTTGAATCTGTAGATTTTTGATAAATTTATGTGGAATGTTAAGGCATTTCATTTCACCATTTATGTGAAATGAAACGCACCTTTGGCTTTAGCTCTTTGTATTTTTCTTCACTGTAGAGTTAAGGCAGAAGATCGACTTTTGGGTCTGAGCACCCATGATAGCTTAGGCTAGGTGTGACTCCCTCACTGCAACACTCCAGAGTGTTTCCATGTGACTGTGCCATACTAGTGCTGGACTCATTAGTCAAGAGATACCTGGACTTCTTGAGGGAGCTTTCTTCCCAGTAAGCTGAGATTTCTTCCCAGTGAGTTGTGGAAGAATTTGCTTGGCTTTCTAGGCACATGGCAGGAATTGTAGGAAAACATTTAGAGTCTGTCAGCATTTGAATGGGCTTTAGCCAGTGCTAGGGTTGGGTATACGATCAGTCAAAGTTCAGTCAATTGACTGTCAAATATCAGTCAAAAATTGTCAAATACAGTCAAATCATACATTTTGCTTATTTCCATTTTAAAATAAGTAATTTCTTACATAATCTTGAAGCAAATTTATTTCGTAATTAAACCTTTTGCAAAATACTAAACAGAAAAAGCACAAATGATGAAGTGTCAAAAAACATTTAAAAATCACATTTCTGAAAAGAAAACTACAAAAAATGCATTCACTCACCAGTCACAGCAGTGTGGGGAGCTGCCTCACAGCAGGGAGCCCCAGGCCTCTCCAGCGCACCCCCACACAGCCCCTGCACACCCAGCTCTCCATAGTAGACATGCATTATTGGTTAAACAATATAGAATTCTAAACAATTAGAAGAGTTTAAACGGCTAATTTTTAAAACAATATGCATATTCCTAGTTGCTATAATCACAGAAAGCCTTCCCATAATATTTGACTGATCTTTGACTGCTCGAAAAATATGCAGTCAATTGACTGGTCAATTGACAATATTTGACTGGTCAATTGACCAGCTTGCCAACCCTAGCCAGTACTCTAGGATAGGCCAACTAGCTCAAGTATAAAGCACCACTGCATTCAGTGGGAGGTTTCTATATGCAAACAGGAGCCAGGGCATGAGCAACATCTATGTAAGAGCTTGAGACAACTGCAGTGAAAACAACTCCCCCACTTTTTTTGCAAATATATATATATAACTCCACCTCCAATGGTCTGCCAAGTAGTCCTTGTGGTTCACTTGGCAGCTCAAAGCACACTAAAAATCCAGTATACAGATTGCACCGTGTGACCTTACACCTATCCCTATACCTGTACCCACACCCATTGCCCTCCTCAGATGGGTTAATCCTGAAAAAGTCTATACCAGACCCCTCCCCACCAGATGAGGTCTGCCATTTCTTTCCCATTGTCCTCAACCATTTCTGCAGGAACAGAGGAGATTTTGAGACATGTTTGTTGCTTTGCATTCCTTGCTCTGAGTTGGGAATCCAGGGATTTCATCTGGGTTAGGGTGAGTGTGGTGTCTGGTGGCAGTCAAGCTGAGTTTATCAGTAACATTTATACTGAGGTGAATGAGGTGTCTGGCCACATGTCAGGATTGTATATGTCAATTATACACATTGATTCCTACCAGTTCTCTTATCAGCTTGCAGAAATGCAATTCTATGCTGCTTCACCCCAGAAAATATGAATATTTTCTGAGCTACACATTTTTATTTGAGAACTGCCTCCTTTGAGATGCAGCTCATTCTGCTACTTTTCTCTGGAAAACTAGATTGATATATAGACAGAGAGGCTGATAGAAAGGGAGAGAAGGCTTCATATCTTTGTTTGGAGCCCGTTGCTAGGCAAACAGAGCACTCCTTCTGGGCTTGTTGGAACTCAGCACAGAAAAGGAAAAGAAATCACTATCTGCAAACCCTGCCCTCTTATGTTTGTACCGCAGTTCCTTCTGCACACACACATTCCTGAGGGCAGCAGTCAGAGACTGGAAACACAGCAAGGGTCAGAGCGGGGGGGACACACTACTATTGTGTGCACTGCCTGGCAGCAGGAAGTCTGGGCTGTAGGGCTTGCTTTCATGCTTGTCTGTGACTCGTGCTTTGCTAATGAACCAGGGGCAAGAACTGATGCTGCGGTGGCATCCTGAGGAGGGCAGAGATACCTGGGTTTTTTGTAATAGGCCAACAGGACTTGGCCATGGCTGTGTTGGCAAGGCATCTGTTCTCTTCTGTGTCAGTAACGCTCCATTTGAAAAGCCTGCCTGCTGATGCTCATGTTATCTGTCCTCCCAGGGTTGTCTATCAAACTGTTCTCCAGGGAGAAGACACACAGCCAGTGCAGTTCTTGGCTATTAAGGGGCATTGTTTTTGTTCATTATCAGTAATGGAAGAGTCATGTGGTGAAGCCCCCGCAGACTGAGCCAACAATTTACTCCCAGGTGTCTAAATCACACCTTTAATATTGCTTGACTGGTTTTCCAGTGCATTGGCAGATGGCACCCAATTGTTGGAAAGTCCCATCAAGACTTTGCTCCACAGGAAGCTTCTAAGAGCCTCTTAATCTCAGTTTCCGGTCGGGGGCTACAGATGCCTCTGGCACTATTATATTATGTGATGAGAAATAAAAACAGTTCAATAAAGATGAGTGGCCAGACTCTGGAGTCTCCATCACATTTTCTCTCAGGTATGTGGGCAAATCTGCAGAATAAGGAAGCGCATGGTAAGGCTCAAAGCACAGTATATGGGGAGCTTTACTGAAATTTTATTCTTGGCCCAGCCACAGATTTCCTCTGTCACCAGACGTAAATCATTTAAGCTTGGCTTTCAAAAGCCCCCAAGGGAGGCAGATGCCAAAATCCCACTGACTCGCAGTGGCAGTTGAGTACCCACTCCCCTAAAATTCCATGCCTCTCTTTCCCCATCTGTTAAATGGGAATAAAAATATTCCATGAGATGTTGTGAGACTGCTTTCATTAAATATGTGTCCAGCCCTTGCGATGGAAGGAAGCAGAGGAATTTGAGCCAAATACTTGTCTCCTCAGGGTTTGAAATGGGACCAAATTGATTCCTTCAGCACTGAGATGCCATGGAAATACACTGTTGCTAATACTGAAAAGCTATCGGAAGATTTGGGGAGTTTCTTGCATCCTGCTGTGGGAAAATAGTGCCCCAGGTTGTGAATGGCAGGCAGCCATGTTCACACAAGGGCTGAAAAGCACTTCAGTCTCTCTCTTTCATTCTCCAGGCACACAATTTCTGTCTATTGAGGCTTCCCAGGCTGCTAATCAGAAACTGGAAAATTACCCAGGGATGTTGCTAATTCTCACAATGAAAGCCCTAAGGCTCTGGGGTTTATGTTATTAAGGTTAAGGACCTGGGCACTTTCTGTTTGGTACTTCTAATTTCCTGTAACTCATTCCCTTTAAATTCTTGCCTCACAATCCATTGTACAGTATCCTTGTACTCACAACTGGGCTGTGATCAGCAAATTTTACCCTTTGTCTCCTACAAGACGGCAATAATCACTTTGCTCAGTACTTGCACCATACCCAACTACCTTTTCCTTTGCTGGTGCTCTGGCAATGTGCCGGGGGACTGGAAAAGGGCCAATGTGGTTCCCATTTTCAAAAAAGGGAGGAAGGAGGACCCAGGAAACTAAAGGCCCATTAGTCTTGCCTCGGTCCTGGGGAAGCTTTTTGAGAAAATAATCCTGGCGCATGTCCACGAGGGGCCAGCGAGGGAGATTATGCTTAGGGGCAACCAACATGGGTTCATTAGAGGCAGGTCCTATCAGACCAACCTGGTAGCCTTCTATGACCAGGTAACCAAATCCCTGGATGCAGGTGTCACGGTGGATATAGTCTCTCTGGACTTTAGGAAGGCCTTTGACACTGTCTCTCACCCCATTCTCATTAAAAAACTAGGGGACTGTGGTATCGATGCCTACACGGTCAAATGAGTCATGAATTGTCTGGATGGCCGCACCCAGAGAGTGGTGGTGGATAGGTCTTATTGGACGTGGAGGGATGTGGGCTCTGCAGGGCTCGGTCCTCAGGCCCGCACTGTTCAACATCTTCATCAGTGACTTGGAC
>NW_017728949.1:6839098-6870532 GCF_001723895.1 Crocodylus porosus | reverse complement strand
GACTTGATGATCTGCTCAGGTCCCTTCTGACCCTACCAACTATGAAACTATGAAACCCCAAAAAAACAACACAGACCTACTTACTCTTCCAGGTTGATACCTTAACTCTAGAATGATCCTTTCTTCTTTTTGGATGCTGCTTGTTAACAGTTCTTTGCTTTGTTTTGTTCTGTTTTTTCTTAATGAATTAATCTCAGAACAGATTTTTGGATCCCTCTTATATGAATCCACTCTTCAATAAATGCACTTCCCCTCATTACTGCATTTCCTGTGGACAAAGGACTAAGTGGGGGCTAGAAGACCCAGATTCTCCTGCAAGCTCTATAACTGACTTGCTGGGTCACCTTGGACAAGTCACTACCTCTACTTATCCTTCTGTTTCCCTTCTTACCCTTGGTCCATCATGCTTATTTAGATGGGAAGCTCTCTGGAGCAAAGATTGTCTCCCAGGTTCTGTATGGGCAGGGCTTAGCATTATAAGACTAGGATCTTGGCTCAGGCCTCTAGGCATTACTGTAATACAGACAATTAATAATAATAATTGCAGTTATCAGTGATCAAATTGTGTTGCTTAGGGTTAAACTTCTCCTCTTGTATTGATGTTATCACAATTACTAAGCTGAAGAGTACAGTTAAAACACTGTAGCTAAGGACCATGCAAGGAAAACATTTTCCCTTATTCTTTTATGACTTCTTTATGATGCTTTTCTGTGCTCCTGATAAGGCAGATGTTATTTTTGGACTAAACTGCTTAATGAGCTGATCAGCAGCTCTCCTTGCTGCCTCCATTGTTTAAGCAATGTTCAAGGATACAGTTAAACCAAACCCTGAGAGGCTCAAGGATGTCACTTGCTGTGAGTAACCTGGCCCTGAACATATGTCAAATGTACTCTATGCATGTCCCCTAGGGGTACATATTATACTTGTGGGGGTGCTTCCTGAGTCAGCAGAGAACTACTGCTCCATTGTCTTGATAGGTGATGAAGGTACTTTTCTGGCTTAGGGACTTCTATGGACCTTCAAACCATAGTACTTGAGTCCCTCGCTCTTAGCCTCATAGCATCCTTGTGTGACAGGGAAATAGTATGAATGTCGTTTTAGAGGAGTCGATGCTGGGTGACTTGTCCAAGGTCACACAGGGAAGTCAGTGGCAGAGCAGGGGCTTAAACTTCCATCTCCCAAGTCCTAGCTACATTTGTGCATGCACCTCTGAACCATCTGACCTCTCTGTCTGTCATATAAGATGTAGAGTAGATCATGGGTGGATCTAGAATTTTGAAAAGGGGGGTGCAGATGCTGAGCTGAATCATCACACATGAAACAACACGTTTTTCTCCAGTTAAAAATAAACTAGAAGCTTTACTAATATGCTTGGGATCTACAGCTGTATTAAAGCAAAAACTTTATGTATAACTTCATTGGAATGAGTTAAAAACAGTCTGTGGGGCTGTGGAATAGCTTCAGCTAACAGACAGCAGTACTGCAGAACAAAGGATAGCTTGACTGGTAGAAAATCAAGACCATTAAAAAGAAGAAACAGTTGTGATGAAGGGTTTAGAAGGGATTAGGTAAACTATAATCAGGGATTCGGGTTTTCCATTTCTCATGGAAAAACAGAGAAAAACACGGATTCTCTCCCACTTTACCAGAGAAAAACATGGATTTCTCATTTTAATGGAGAAACACGTGGATTTTGCACTTTTGCAAAGAGCTCTCTGCAGGTTGGCAGAGTTCCAGTCTGCAAGGGGCTGGAGAAGGGCAGTCAGGCAGGGTGAGCCATGTGCATGTATATGCACATGGCTGCCAGGCAGACTGGAGAGCGGTTCCCACAGGTAAGTCAGCTGGGATGGGGGAACTGAGGGAGGGAGTTGGGCAGGGCTGTGGCTGCTGCTCTGCTGGGTGGTCGGTGGGGCTTGGGGCCCAGGTCTGGAGTATGCGACCACAGGACCCCGTCATGGAGTGGGATAGGGCCACAGGCAGCTTGTCCAGGGGTTGTGGGGGGAGTGACTCCCCACCACTGTACGCACTCCTTGCGGGGCAGGGGAGAACTGTGCACAGGTCGCGGGTGGTCTGCCTACGGTGGGCTCAGGCTCCCCATCCTGCTGCCCTTCCCTGGGGCCTCTGCAGCTACACGGGTGGAACCCAACGTGACGGGGCAGAGCAGAGGCAGGCAGGGAAGGTCCTTGCCATTGCGAGCTCTGTGCTGCTCTGGCAAGGTGCTCCCTGCCCATGTGGCAGCAATGGGGGCAGTGGCATGGGGTTGTGCCCCTCACTGCTGTGGGATGGGCAGGGGGTGCCTTGCCAGGACAGCACGGAGCTTGCAGCAGCAAGGATCTTCCCTGCTGGCCCTGCTCTGCCGTGCTGTGCTGGGCTGTGGAGGCCTCAGGGAATGGCAGCAGGGCAGGGTGCCCAAGCTCAAAGTGGGCAGCCCATCCATGCCCTGCACTTAGATCTGTGGACATGGGTCCCCCCATCTCCCCAGGAGTGCACACTGTGGCAGGGAGCCAGCCCCAGCTCCCAGCCCCAACATGAGCCGCCTGTTGCCCCATCCTGCTCCGTGCCCCATCAGAGAAAACCAGGATCCCTGATTATAATGAACCATGAAATCAATTGCCTCCCTCAGCAATGCCTGACTAGAAATGCTGCTGCCACTTCCAGGCTGTTGGTTGTTAACTTTGTGTGGAATAGGAATCAAGGGGGGTGCCAGCGCACTAGTGCACTGCCCCTGGATCCACCTCTGGAGTGGCTACACTGAGCATCTGTGGCACACAGTCTCACAAAACCCAAAGTATCCCAGGCATCCTAAATAGTTCCCAACTTTAGTAATTATATTTTGCTTAGTTAAAAATCCCATACTCTAGTTTTAATTACATTTGTCTAATTTTGCATCTTGCCCCAACAATAGGCTCCCGTTTTATCCTAGTGCATAACAATAGTACACAACACAGAATAGGTGCTGTGTCCCACCCCAGAAGATGCCACATTTCAGCACTGGGCTAAGTCACATACTTTTTTAAATCAAAAGTGAAGGTGCTTAGGTATAGTTGGCAAAGATTTTAAAAATCACTAGTGGTTTTGGGTGCCCAAGATGAGCCACCTTGAAGGACTTTGTCTTTCAGAACACACATCCTCTGAAAACAAGGCCCCCTCCCCTCTTTCGAGAAAAAACCAACCACTGCCTTTTGATGGTTCACCTTTGACATATTATGGAGAGATATCAAGAGGCTTTGAAGGAAACACTTCCCAGTTTCTACACAGGAGTTGGGGGCTTCATCATGGAGGAGAATCATCCTGCAGATCTTAAAAAAAAATAAAACCAGGATTGAACGCATATCTGATTTACACATGCACACATTTATTTTCATGACTAGCTCTTGCCTTTGCTCCCAGTTACAATCAGGGGCTGGTTGTATCTGTGGTGAGTGACAGATTTTTAACAAACTAGATCTGTGTTACATTCGTGATGTAAGATAATGTACCCAGGGCCAGATCCTTTGCTCATGTAAATAGGCATTGCTCCACTGAAGGCAACCCAATGATGCTGAAGTCAATGGAGAAACACATTTCTGTGCTAGCTATGGATCTAGCCCCCTGTTTTAGCAAAGTGGTTGCTGCTTCCTGAGCAATTTCCCTTCAGATGGCTTTTCCTGTGCTCTAAATGCATTTATTTTGCAGTGCTCTTTCTAAATGTTTTAGTATCATTAGAGTTCGGAACTTGTGCGAGTGTGTTTTTCTGCCTCACTCCCTGCCCCACTTTGTTTTGATCTTGGCTTGGCTTTTGATTTGTTTTTGCTGGTATGCTGCCCACTCTCCTGTTTCCTTTGTGTATGTGTGTGTACACGTGTGTGTCTGGAATCCATGTTCCTGCACCAGGCTTTGCTTTATGCGCTTGTATGACACTGGATCTTTGCATTTCACTGTTGCTGCTGCTACTGCCTCCCTCAGCCATGCTGTGGCTTCTGCTGGACCGTATGCTACTTGTGTTGCTTGTGCTTTTAAGCCTCTCTGTGTTGTTCCTGGCTCTCAAAGCATCTTTCCTCGACCTTGCTTTTATTTTACCCCAGGGGGCTCTCTGTGTATACAGCTGCTTCCCCTGGACCTTCAGCCCAGTTGGTATCTCTGATAGATTCCCAGAGATGCTAGTAAATGCTGCTCTGTTCAGGACTTTCGTGGCTTTCAGCAATGTCACTCAAGTCTCCTCTCCTGCCTGCCTGACCTGAGTTAGCCTGTTATTCTCCTGACATTGGTCTATCAGGGGAGTCTGTCTGAGCTTCCTGGGTGTTTCTACAGGCCAGAACTGCTGCTGGGACTCTGTTTCATCACTAGATATTATACCAGCAAGACTTTTGGCACCAGTTTCATAGCAGCTTTCTTCAGGTAGCTGCTTAATGCCAGGCTGGGACAACATAGCATAAGGCAGATGGAAGTCCATAATGGATGGAAGTCCATTAATCTTACTGTTCCTAGACAGGGTCCCAAAAATGGAGAACACAACATTGGTGATTAAAAACAGATTGGGGCTCTTGGGCAGAACCCCATTAGATATGTTTTCACATAGCTCAGTACCTGCTACCTGTTTTTAGGGGGATCCCTTCAAATCGAATTTATGTTTCCTGAAACCTCAGGTCAAAATCATGGCTGGAAGAAAATGGAATGAAAAAAAAATTCCCACATGGCCAATCACAGCTTTTCCTGAGCTGTTTGCTAATGACATTTGACTGCCAACCGAGGAAGGACTTGTGCTGAAATGCTTGTTGTCACCGGTTAGCTGGTTTGCTTATCAGGAGTAGGGACTCCTGTCATCACTACCACTTCAGCAGAGTTGATCAGATCCCCTCCAGAATAGGCATGTTGTATGTAAATATTATTCCTTGTAAATCAGCAAGGGCCCTGAGCATGCTGACATGCCGGAACCCACAATGAAGATGCAACTGGTGAGGCACGTCACCTCCATTAAGCCAGAAATGCTGTTTCACGGTTTTTTTGCTCCACAGAGAAATGAGTGACTTGTGTATGAAGTGATTAATTTTTACATTTTGTCTCTCTTTATAAAGAGCTAGGTCTTCAGGAGGCCCTTTTATGCCAATTTATGCCAGCTGAGAATCTAGTCATGAATTGAATTTTTAACCCATACCTTTCCCTTGTAGTTCCTTCTGCTGTGTGTCAGGGAAAGTGTTTGAACAATTCTTTGTGTCTTGTTCATTCAATTCCCCCCTGCTCATTTTGGTTGACATGTTCCCTTAGGCTGTAGCATTAACTCTTCAGTGCCCCAGCTTCCTTGTCGTTCTCTTTTGTAGGTAATTTAGCCAATTCTTTTCCTTTACCACTTGTAATTGTGGCTTGATGTTCACCTGATTGGCTTTGCTGCTCTGTTAATGATCTGACTAATTCCCCACCTAAGTTGTACTAAGGAAGGGATAGTCAACTTTTTTGGGCTGCATGCCAAAACCCCCCGCAACCTGGACTTTGAAGATGTTGGTGTGCTGGGGCACACGGCATGGGGAGGGCGGGGAGCTGGGAGGCGCCTGATCCTTGAGGCAGCACAGCCCCGGCCCCTTCCCGCTATGCTCCCTGAGGCGCGTGTGCAGCAATGAGCCAGGCTGTGGCTCCAGCCCCAATGTAACCACTTGCAGCCTGGCAGCTGCCTGCTACAAGCAGCCCAGGCTCTGGCTGGATTGCCACCTGTGCGCAGGGTCAGAGAGTGCTCCTCCAGGGGCCAGCTGTGCCCACTTGGGGGGGCTCCTCCAGGCAGCAGCTGCAGCAGCCATCCAGTGCCCTCCCTTCCCCAATCGCAAGGCATTGGCTGAGGATTGGGGCAGACTGCACACAAAACAAATGAGGGAGAGAGGGGGAAACTTTCCGTCACTTCCCCCAAAGTGAATGCTGTGCTGTCCCCGGCCCCTTCCCCGCTGTGTGCCCCAGGGCACTGTGCAGTTCCCACTGCCACAGAACCAGGTTGGGGCTCCAGACCGTGGTGCACCAGGTGCAGCTTTCTGACTACCTGCCACATCTGGCCTGAGCTCTAGACAGCTGCTGCCTGCCACAAAATGTGGGCCACTTGCAGCAGAGCTTGCAGCCTCCCGCTGCTTGCTGCAAGCAGTCTGGGCTCCGTGGCCAGTGGCAATTGCTCAAAGCCTCAGCCAGATATGGCATGCTGAGCAAAATGGCCTCATATACCATGCTCTAGCACATGCGCTGAGGGGTGCTGACCCCTGTACTAAGGGCTTTATATTAATTTGTGCTTGAATACCTGATCAGCAAATTAGGCGGAGCTTTCTGTCTGCTTTAGAGGTTCCTTTAAACAAATATTGGACAATTCTTACTTGGATTGTAAGGTTTATGGGGCAGGGACCAGCTTGTTGTTCTGTGGTTGTGCAACATCTGGCACAATGGGGTTCAGATCCATGGCTGGGGCTTCTGGATACTACAGTAATTTAAACAAACAAAATATAACAACAACATTCCCTTCTTGATGTGTTTGCTTCCCTCAGGTCTCCCTGCTATTCCCTACATTTAGTTATCATCTGGTTTCTTTTCATTCCTCTTTCCCAAACCCAGGCCACCATCTGGCACCCAACGGTCACAAGCTCAAGGAGGGTAAATTCAGATTAGACATGAGGAGGTGCTACTTCACGGTCAGGGCGGCTAGGATCTGGAAACAACTTCCAAGCGAAGTGGTGCTGGCTCCTACCCTGGGGGTCTTTAAGACAAGGCTAGACAATCACCTTGCTGGGGTCGTTTGACCCCAGTACTCTTTCCTGCCTTGGCAGGGGAGCTGACTTGATGATCTGCTCAGGTCGACTGGATGATCTGCTCAGGTCCCTTCCAACCCTACAAACTATGAAACTATCTGAATATGCCAAAGCTCTTTTGAGTTCTTCTAAAAGTCCTCTTCCTCCTCGTTCTGGAGAATTGCACTAGTGCCTCTGTTGAAGCTACTGTTGAAAACAATGCTACTCAGTCTCACTAATAATCTATTACTTGACTTTTACTTGGCTTCCTAATGTTTTTCTGACTCTCTCTCCTAGTTCACTCATTTTCTCCAAGATGCAGTTTTGGGAGCAGGGGCCAGTTAATAGTTGATTTCCTCTCTTGGATGCAGTATTAGAAGAAGGGATTAGCTTATGCTGTGCTTGCCCATGGAAAGAATACAGCCTACCATCTTTCACATCATTAGAGAGATTCTTAACCCCACCAGATGTCTTGCTTCATTTCATTCAGGGCTCATAATGCCAGCCTTCTTCCCCCCTCCTCTTTCCCCTATCCATTGAGATCTGCTTTCCCAGTTCATAGACCATTATCTACATTTACTGCCTTGCTAATGTCCTCTGATTTGCGTGGTGCTGAAACAGTGAACAGATGCAAAGCTTCTTCTGTTACTAATAACAATTCCTATTCTAGAGCTGATTGAAAAACGGGGAAACAATTTTCATGAACATTTTTAATAATGTTATGCTACAGACTTCAAAAAGGAGTGTTTGTTTGTTTGTTCATGTTTTTCACAAAATAATTTCCCTGAATGTTTTTCACAAAATAATTTCACTGAATCTTCTGTTTTGAAAATGTTTGTTTTCGATGTATTTTCATTTCCAGACATTTTTCTGTTTTCATTCCTTTGGTCTTGTGTTTCTGTTTTTTGCCATTGAACAAAGGAAACCATAGAGTGAGGGAAAGGAGAGAAGTGGGGGAAGAGAAGAGCGGAAAGTTTGAAAAAACATTTGTGAAATTTTCTGGGTTTCAAACAAAGGTATTTTAAAGCCTTTAAGAATATTTTAACCAAGGCCCAATTCCAGATGGACTGAAAAAAGTACAGAGACCTGAGTTCCTCTACAGCAGAATTTCCCAACCAGTGTGCCACAGCACAGTGGCGACATGCAGGGGATGCACGTGCATCCCCTGATAGGCCACGTTCCCCACTGAGGCAATGAGCAGAGGGGGCTGGTGGGAGCACCAATGCCCACCGTGGGAGCGCCAGCCAGGGAGTGGGAGCACTGCGGCCACTTCCAAGAGCACTATGGTCACTTCCTGGTCGGTGCAGTCAGTCATGGGGATCCCCCTCTGGTTGGCAAGATTGGCTGCGGGTGGAGTTGCCTTGTTGGAGAGACTGGCCATGGGGGGGACCCTGCCTCAGTCACTGACTGGTTGCTGGGGGGGAGGGGGGCACATGCACCCTCTGACTAAGGTGGCACCCATGCTGTGGCACACTGCAGCCAGGCAGGGAGCTCCAGCCCAAAATGTAGTCTGGCTGGTCGCACACCACTTCTCATGCCTGCTCTGCACCCGGTGTGCTGTGGTGCTTTTTTATTTAGGTAAGTGTGCTGTGGAGTGAAAAAGGTTAGGAAACACTGCTCTACAGGATTGAAGATGCTCCCATTAGACCATAGCCACAACTAAGATAAATTGACTTCAACGGAGATACAGCATGCAATATGCATAAGTTGAGTATCTTGCCCACCAACTTCAATGAAACTTTTGAGCATATGAAACTCTGATCCTACTGAAGTCAGTATCAAAAATCCTGGAGCCAGAACATCACACCATGTGTGGGCATGCCTGCTCCAGGAAGTATCCAAAGTGTACGTCTCATTTGAAACCTCTCATCAAGCATAGGTGATGTGTAGGGGGGGCATGTGCCCCCCCTAAAATTGGCTGCTGCCACCATCTACATTGCCACCTGCAGGTGGTCTTTGCTCCCCCACCCCACCACCAACACTGCTATGGTTGCCTGCGACTGGTCCCCGCTTGGCCCAGCCTTGCCACCGATGTCTCCCTGGCCCCCTGGAGGCGGTGCCCGCTCAGCTTGCCCTCACCGCTGGCCTGCCCTTGCCACTGACACTGCCATGACCACCTGCAGGTGGTCCCCACTTGCCACCAACACCCCTCACTGCCACCACCGCCTGTGGGCAGTCGCCATGCCCCCCCAGCCTCAGGAGGCACGTGTCGTTCATGCTGTCAGGTTCAATGACCTTTCACAGAATACATTGGAACCCAACCTGGACTCCTGGCAGATCTTCCCTGGAGTACTCTGCAGCTGCTGAGTGAAAGGTTCTTTCATTTCTTAGGCAATATTGTAAGTTTTTGGTTCTGGTCGAATTGAGACTGAAACTATATTTGGAGGGGGTGGGGGAAATCCCTCTGGAAATCCTGCTTTTTAGCCACTCTATAATGTTATGAGTTGAACTGAAAGTACATTCCAAGGTTACAGTAGAAGCTGAACTTTGTGTCTCAAGCGGTTTCACTAGAAACTGAAATAGCAAATGCAGGGATGGGGCATTGACTAGGCTGGAACTGTGTTTATTCTGGATGTCTGTGAAAGAAACAGCAGACAGACCAGAGAAGGGAACTAGGAAACATCAGACACAGTGCTTGCAGTGTGGCCCCAAAAGAGGAGAGTGAAATTTTGGGTCAGTGCTGGCTGGAAGAGGCTGGGAACTGTCTATTCAGTCTGGGTGCAGGGAAGCAGGACTTTGTACGTGCTTTGTAAATAAACAGGATGGCATCAAAGATACCTGACTCCATCCTCAATTTCCTCTTCTAACGGAAATGACCCTGAAAGTTAGTTAATCCCACAAGTAAAAAAGATGTAGCTATACAATGACTGTCTGTCTGTAGGGAAGCCATAATTTCACTCATTGGACTTAAAATCACTTCCCCAAACTGTTGTCTGACATGCTGTTAAACTGAGGTGATTTAACTTTTGTGATGGCTGAAGTAATCCTGATAGGAATATATAAAGTGACGTCTATGAAAGGCACAATATAAGTACAAATATCTAATGGTGGAAAGCCATAGATAAATAAATAGGAAGGTTTCTTTAGTAAATTTCTAGCAGAGTAACAGGTTTTTCATGATTCCAGGAGCAAGTCTGTTCGGACTGTCAGTACTTATTACAGAAAGCGAGCTATTCAAAGGTGATTAAAAATCCCCCTGATGCCTCCCTTGGGAGGATGCAAGCTGAGACTTCATGGAGCTTATGCCAATTATTTTCTCTATCTGCATAGTGATGTCTGACGTACAATAACTACGCAGCCCAGGTGTTGCCTCAAGAGTTTTCTTTACCTCCATTCACACAATATTTCCTTTTTTAAACTCCCCCCTCCCTGTTTGTATTTTTCCAGCTGCAGTTTTTATTTGCATAAGCACATACACACACATTTAATCCCAAAGCAGATCTAAAGCTGTGTGCCTCTACCTGCCTTCTCTTTCAGGGTTATCATGAATCCACATTCAAACATGAACTTTCTTTCGAAGTACTCACTGATAAATTATCTAGGTCTCTATCTATATGACTGCTATGTGCCTATCAGCTCTCAAGAACCTCATAATCATGTTTCATTTTTTATCAACCCAGATCTGCTATGAATTCTAAGAATTGAAAACCAGGGCAAAGAACAGCCTAGGGGAACTCAAGGGAGCGGTAATGGCATGTAAAGCCATTTTCCCACCAGAAATCGTAACCCCAATGAAATTAATGGAGCTTCTTTCATTGTTTTGAGTGGCATAAGGATTTCACCCTAGGTCACCAGCTTGAACAAGGTATAAATAGCTAGTGACTGAAATATATTTATAATTGTTATAATCCTGTATCTCTCAAATTCCAAATTTCACAATTAGGATTTTCCCTTTTCCCTTGTCCTTCCTCTGCACAAAAAACCAAAAACAAACAAACAAAAAACCCTAAAAAATGCTGAGGCTGCTCTCAACTGCAGAGCTATCGTTGTCTGTGTCCTATCAGACGAAATATTGCTGCTTCTGAACAATCAGGAGGCCAACATTTCAAAGTTGGCAGGTGAGAGTTTGCAAAGAGATACATCCTCTAAATGAAGTAATTGAGAAAATGGCTCCAGCATATGAAGCAGAATGCTAGAACCAGTTCTGACAATGTAAGTCAGTTGGTTTAGGTCGTATTTTAAACATGTTTAACTACCATTTTACTCATGTTCTCCTCTCCTTCCTGACTAAAAAGTATGTGTACAAATGAAGATCATGAACAAGACCCTTGGCTACTGTAAACAGTCAAAAATCCATTGACATCAGTAGCCCTCTGCTGATACATGTCAGCGAAAGAACAGTCTAAGTATTTGAAACCTGGAAGTAAAAGGCCCCAGAAATTGAGTATTTCCAACTCTGTTTTAATCTGAAGCTGACAACAAAACAAAAGAAAACATCAAGTCCCACTATCAGAAAATCAAGTGATGACTAATAGCTCCTTGGTGACTTATTTGAAATGGGTAGTCTAACTGGTGACTACCTCACCAAGCCCCTCACTAATTGGCACTACACAGCAGTATCAGAAGGGAAAGAGTGGACTGGACTAATGTAAGGATTAATTCACCCTCTCATCTCTGTCAGAGATATTGCCAGGACAAGGGTTGATGGTGTCAGGAACCCTGCAGTGCCACTGTTCTTGTTATATCTACTCTGCTGATTTATTGGAGACTCTGGTACTTAGGATGGTTATTAAAGGCAGAGTAGATTTGTTAGTATAAACTAACTAAATCAGAGCTGTAGAGCATGAGCTTTAGTAAACTCCATCTTACTTCATCAGATGCATCAGGAATGATCTGATGAAGTAAGCTTGGGCTCATAAAAGCTCATGCTATACATCTCTGATTTAGTTAGTCTGGAGTCAGAGTAGATTTGCACCTTATAGATTAACATGACTACCTCTCTCCATATTATTAAAACCTGTGTTCATACTGGTTCAATCCTCAGTCAAGTCTTCCCTCAATTACTGTAAAGGCCCCTGTGGTCTCCCTAACTTCTCCTCCCTCCCATTTCTGATCTGTCTTGCCTATCCAACCACATCTGTTTGGAGACTCTTCACTGGTTCCCATTTTCCCATTATAAAGCTGGCTAAAAAGCATTAAACACAAGCTCCTTGTTGCCTTCTACTCACGTTACTGCTCCTTGCTCCATTTTTAACTTTAGTTACTATCCCATTCATCTCTTACTCCTGTTCTCATCCTCTTGATATCCTTCCTTGCTGATTAAATTCCCCTAACTCTCCTTCTATTTCCTCCATATAAACTTTGCTTCCAAAGACCACTTCTAGTCTATTCCCCTCACCAGTGATCCCCTCATTCTCTTTTATCTGTAAAACTCATGTCAACTCATGTCTATCAGACTGTAAGCTTCTTAGGGGAAGGAATGACTGTATCTTGTGTTGTGTTTCATAAAATGTTGTGCATGTTTATGATTATGCACACATTGGTGTTACTTAGTCATATAACAAAGTATAACTGTGAACCTCTGTTGCATACATCATTACAGTATGATGAAATGCAACATAACAGTGAACTCAACAATAAAGATGTATGGAGAAACATAATTTCCAAAGTATGCTGCAGGAAGTGTAAGCTAAATGGCATCATGAAAACACAGACAAAGGAAGGAAACACAGTTCCTCTGATGGGATGCATAGGCTCCACGCAGCAGTTGGCAAAGCCTCTGAATATAGGCGCTATGCCAACTTTCTCTCTCTCAACTGCCGGGGTTTCAGAGAAAACCAGCTACGTGAGAATGCGGCTGGGTTAATTAGGGTAACAGGTCCTAACTGTGAAATAACCCAGCCAGATGGAAATGCAACTGAACTATGAGAGAACCAGTTACTGCACTTAACTGTGCTGAGCAAAGCAGGCCCCTCTTTTCCTGTGGCAAGAGACCCATAACCTTCATAGCAATTGTGCCCTGTTGGGCTTCACAGGAGAAGGGATGGAAACAAGCAAACATGTATATAACTGGGAAGGGAGTAAAACATCTCCCTTCCTAATACAGTCCTTACAGAAAAGGACTTCATATTTGTACCACTTATATCACCAGACAATTTGGCTCCTTGTTTGAAAACTGAACAAGAAAGAGCGATCCTAGTCATTTCCCAGTTATATCCATACTCTTCCACCAAATGCCAAAAGATCAATGAGAGGCAGTAGTGGTTAGCCCCTTGACTGTTTTCCATGATGCTTGTATAGAGCCATGCTTTGGCATTGGCTCAATATAACACAAAAGGAGAAGAGCCACCTCCTGAATCACTAACCCAAAGGCTATCAAGTTCTCTAAGAATTTAGTTTAATTATCATACAGGGTAGGGAAGAGGTCTCACAGAGGAGATTCTGAGCTGGTGTAGATCAGCTGAGGTCCATGGACTGTATGGTAAACACTGCCTTCAGTGGAGTTATATTAATTTATACTACCTGAAAATGTGGCTCTCTATGGGATAATAAATAGTGGAGTGCACCTCAAAAAGGATCTGAAGGTTTTTTCCCATAAAGTATGTAAACCAGGAATCTTTTCAAAGACTAGAAAGTTCCTATCTGTTTTTGACATTCATTTTCATTAGAGATCGCAGATCAAATTAATCTTCTTGAGAGGCAAGAAGCTCTTATTGAAGACAATAGCCCCTGTTCAATAGTTAATAAAGACTCTGAGGAAGCTACAGCTGATGTGCATTTCAATTTAGTGCACTACTTGGTGTTTGTGGGAGAAGTTGACTCACTTTTATGGGGAATTAAGAACATTGTACTGGTGTTAATGCAGGTCAGGTCAGGTTTGCCTGCTACCATAACTTACAGTAGACAGTACTACCTGCAACTGTTATTGCCAAATGCTGGACGGCTGTTAAATAACCTGGCAAACTCAAGGGTGCCAATGGCTTTGTGCAGAAGAGCACCTTAGGGGGAGGTACTAGTCTTACCCTGGTGGGGGAAATCCCACCAAAAAGTTTTGGAACTGAAGTCCACTCCATGATAGAGTAGACTAGGCTCTTTAACCCTGGTCAGCGGCCAGTCTAGGAGCGAGCCCAAATGGATGATCTACCTTGTCCTGGCAGCTCCTGCAGCCAAGCTGGTTTCAAATGTACTGGCACCTGCCTTTCCTTCGGATTAAACCAGCAGCCACTGGCACGTAGACAGCTCAATGTCTCCATATACACTGCCCGGGTTTTTGCGCCCTGGAGGGGTCACTCCAGCTTTGCTTTATCTTTCAAGAGAGGATTAGGCTCAGTGAGCTGATGTCTCACTTGATGTAATTCTATTGTCCTGTGAGACAGACAGATACCTATTACTACTACTAGCATCTTGCACTTCTTTCTGCCTACTTTGGAAATAGATCTTGCTTTCTTAGAATGTTACTCATTATTATGCCGCGTTGCATTGTGTTGTAAAGAACTATGCAAGAGAGGTTTGCAGTCTACTTACACTTTATGATTAATAAATGACAATAAAGAAGTTTTTATTATCAAGAATCATCAAAGAGCTTCCAGCCAGAATGTAAGAACTACAGACCAGATTCAGCAAACAACCAGGCTCCTGTGCACACACAAAAATAGGTTTGAACAGGGCACTTAGCAAGGCATTGTTCCAACACTGCAGAGTGAAAAAGTAGGTCATGAAAGTAGGTTTGACAGAACAGAGAATTGAACTTGTCACCTCACATTCCATTGGTGCAGAAATTGAAAACTGCCAGCGTGAACTAGCGAGAGGCATTGGGCTTCCTGTATTAAAATAGCAGTCAGGATGCTGAGCAAAGCGACATGTTTCCTAGTCTCCTCACTCCTGTAAAGCAAATGGTAGACTATTTAGTCCTGTGATTATACCAGGCTCTGACAGTGGTGGAAGATCTTTATGGAGAAGCTTCATTCTTTTTGCAGTTTTCCAGCTATCAGCTGTACTTATTTGATTCCTAACTGAAGTAAAGGCCCAAACCCAGAGCAAAGGCACTAATTAAAAATAAACACTGCATTCTAGGGAGCTGCTGGAGAGCAGTTAGGCTGCCACAATGGAAACTTCCTCATCAGAAGGATCTATTGCTCTACCTGAGGCTGCAGAAGGGTGGCAAAAAAGGGAAAAAAAACCCATGTGCTTCTTAATACAAGTGCCAATAATACTTTGCTTGGGTTATCTAGCCAGCAAATTTCCCACAGTATTTTGATCAAGTGGAATCTCATGCAGTGCTGCCTCTTTAAAACTCTTTTTAAGAAAGTTACTGCATTTCAGTTTCTCTAAAGTATGTTCCAGGGTCTCCATTTCCAGAACTCAGGTCTGCTGGTGGCATGCAACCAAATTGCACAGCTCTGTCCCCTGTATAGGGGAGTGCCAAGGAAGCAGGAGACTATTTGTAATGCTAGAAGGGTGCAGACAGAAGTGCAGCTCCCCGCTGTAACTAGGAACACTTTGCAGAAAGCTTCTCAGTTACTCTGATCCCCGGGAACAAACACAAGTTCACTACTGGTTCCAGGGGGAAGAGGCTACTGTCTGGGAGCCTGCAGCTGGTTTTCTCTAGCAATGGCCCCTCCTCCCTGTGAGCCTGCACTGTTTTGAGAATGAGAGGGGGCAAAGGGGGCAAAGGGAGCTCATCCTAAGGGTTCCCCAGCTGGTACTAGAGTGTGGGGTGGGTGAATTGGAGCCCCCCACCTCAGGGAAGCTCCAATACGCCTGCCCCACCCTCCAGCACGGGCTGAATACACCCCATACTGACCTCCCTCTGCTCCCTTCCCCCCTCCCATTCTGAAAACAGCTCAGAGGTTGGCAGGCAGAGCAGACACAAGTTACAGAAGATGCTCTGTTTTGAAACATCTTCACCTGAACCATCATACAATGATGGTTCAGATTTTCACCCAATCATCCATTTTTGAAGTGGTCTGCAGCTGTGCACTGCTGTCTGTGGCCAGTTTAGGTGAAAATTGTCACAAAATGCAGCCCGGGGTTGAATGCAGCCCACCAGGCCATTCTATCCAGCCCGCGGGCCCCTAAAATATTTAGAAAATTAATATTAATCTGCCCTGGGCTGCCTGCCATGCAGCCCTCAATGGATTGCCAAAACTCAGTAAGCGGCCCTCTGCCCAAAATAATTGCCCGCCCCTGATTTAGTGCTTAATGCTGATGCTCTTATTAACTCTGTGCGCATCTACATGAGATGTTTACTGCGCAGTTGGCTAATTACCTGCACAGTCAATGCCTTGGCATCTACATGTGTTTCCCTATTAGACTGGGATAAATTAATTTACTTTGCAGCAGGGCAACTTGCATTTGTCTCTGTTTATCAAGTTGAAGTCAGAGAAAGGTATTCCCTAAGAAAAGAAAAGTCCCAGTTGATTAGCTCCCATTGGGGAGAGATCCACTTGCACCCAGTGAAGGAGTAACCACTGGGGGATTCAGAAGACATCTGACTTCTCTTTTCCTCAACCCCTGTGGAGGAACTGTCTGTGGAGGAAGAAGATACACACTTAGGTGATCTTAGAAATCCCTGGGCTCCCAAGTCTCCTTGGAAAAAGGAGATTAATTCAAACTCAGCTGCTGAATAATTTACTTACTACTCCTATACCCTCAGCATTAGCATGTTATATGGGTTCTTCACTATGTGCTACTAGTTGGGTTCCATGGTCTGTTGATGCATTTTTAGTGTTGCATGCTCTCTTGATTACCAATGCTTCTCCCTACGTAGAATGCCTCTGTTAGAGGAATAGAATGCCTCTTCAGGGATGTGCAGACATTTTTCTAGTATTACCATACTAATGTGCCCCGAGAAGGGTAACAGAATCACTCCCACACTTCGGTCAGGTAATTCAGAGTTGGTTGCAAGTTGCACTTTGGTCATTCTCTGGGTGAAATAGAATGCTGTCCTTAATACCTTCAGCTCCCACTGACTTCAGCATTGGTTATAAGTGCTTATTGTCTTACAGGAGTGAATCTTTCCTGATCATAAACCTCTGACCACTATTTTCCACTTTGAAATGGTCATTCTAGGACTGCAGAATAACTTTTTGTGGAAATGACCTAATATATCCAAGGGTTGGCTGAAGCTGCAGTGATCCCAGTCCTCTGCTGGGAGAAAGTGAATGATGCCTCATTTGTTATCCTTTACCTTATATCCTCACCTGCACAATGGGCACAAAACACTCCAAAGGCCTGGTGTCAGCCTGAGATGCTGTTTGTTAGCACATTTCCACTGACTTCAGTGGAACTGCATTGCTTGACCCCTGCTAGAAGCTGTCATTTGAATGATGGTATTTATACCCACTTGGCTCTGGTAGAAAGAACTCCATAAGGTTCTAGGGAAAGGAAAATCAAACCCTTAGAAAGAAAAGACTGCAAGAGCCAGATCGTCATATGGTGTATGCTCATGCAGCTCTATTTAAGTCAATAGAACTGAGCTGATTTATGCCAGCAGAGGATCGGACAGATAATTTGATTCTCCTCCCATTTGTGCCAGTTTTACATCAGTATAAGTGCTCCCCTGTTGTTAGTAGTATTATTCCTGATTTACCAAAGTATGGGAGGTGAATCGGCCCCGAAACCATGAAAGTGATTGACAGAAGAAGGAGAGGGGGTGGGGGTGGGAGAACCTTACATTAGTTTTGGCAAGTATAACTTTCTGAATGAAATCTGGGTTGAAGTGCATCATCCTGGCTAAAGGAAAAATGCAGGCAAAGGCTCCCTGCTTCACAAATGAAGCTTGTAACAAGCAGGGAGAAAAAATGTGGATAATATTCAGTGTCTATTTAAACACACAACACAAGCACCACTGCATTCCCTGGCTTTTCTGCACCCTTCAGCTCATGTGAGCACAATTGGTACGTTTCAAACTTTCCATAGAGGACTGCAAAACATGTTGTATTTCTTTCCAGACCACATGGTTGCTTTGGTTATTTTGCTTTCATTGGATCTTGCTTTTGTTATTCTGGGATGTTCTTATTCCAATAGACGTTGATTATTTTGAGACTGAAAATGGTGCAATCTCTCTCCCTCTCCTTCTCTCTTGCTCCTGGCTAATTGCTTTAATGCATCTTGAATATATCTGGACTGCCTCCCTCTAACCAGTGGGTCATCATTTATTCACAGGGCTGAAGTCCCTTAAGCAGTCTCCTGCTGGCCATCACGCTGCAGGGGACTGATGCAGCATGGCTGGCCAGTCACCGAGAAAGATGACATCATTTTCATGTCAAGGATGAGGCAGGCAGAGGGCTTCTCAGGGGGAGGGAAGTACTTAGCCCACTTATCTTTATACATACACCTACAATTTTCCCTTTCAATCTCATTCTCATCTGCCTACTCCCACATGAGTTACTAATATAGGACACACAACGGGGCTTCTTCCCGTCTGTCCTCTCCTCATATATTCAGCTAATTAGCTTGTTTTCACATGGGGGATGGCATCCCAAATCTACTCTCCACCCTATTCTGAGCACAGGATACACAGGATCAGCCTGTCAGGTGGTATAAAATGATACAGCTCCATTAAAGTCAATAGAGCTAGGCCAATTCACACCCACAAAGCATCAAACCCGCAACACACAGTCCTATCAGTGAACAATGGGGCCCTGTCCAAAGCTCAGTGGAATTATTGCCATTGCCCTTGATGGGCTTTGCAACTGGCACTTTCTGCTGTGAGGAAGGTTTTCACTGTTGCTTTATAAAGTAATAAACTTCAAAGCTCAAGAGGGACCCTGGAAACATAATAGTTAAGACAGGGAAGCGGGTCCCTTGAGGAAGGCATTATTTAGACGTGACCCCAAATAAAGTTGTGGGGCCATATTCTTTACTGGTGGCAAAGAGTGTAACTCACTGACTTCAGAGCCAGTTGGACTGATGCCAGTTGAATATTTGGCTTTAGATTTATTTTGAACTTGGGTGCATTTAATTGCATTGGTCTCATACATGGCAATTGGTTAGGAAGTCTGAGGATTGTTTAGTATTCATTTGTCATAGCTCCTGCAATTGCTAGGGGCTTTCTAAACAGCGGAGAAGGGATAGACGCTCTGTGGAGGAGTTCATAGTTTATGGGCTGGGAGGCAGAAGGTAAAAGAAGCAAAATGAACACTGGTGATTTTTTAAAAAAATGAATATCCACTAAATTCATGGTAGGCAACAGAGTAGAGGTGGTTCTTAAATGTGGACAATTTGATGGAGGAAATTCTGCCTGTGCTCGAATGAGGTGATATGTATGAGAAGCAGCCAAGAATAGATCAGAAGGCACTGACCTTCTGTACTCTTCAGATATACAGACATGCTGAGTGAGTGTGTGTTCATTTGTGAGACAGTGAGCTTGTTGGCCCTTTCAGAAGGTTTCAGATCCTGCTGCATTGCTACAGTTCTCTCTCTTGTGCTGCAAGGAATTTTATTTTTCCTCAGGAAGTGTCAGCACTTGTCTTTCAAAGGCACAGAAGAAGAAGAAAGAAAGAGAAGATTGTGAAAACAAGTGTTGTGCAGCCCGATTTTATGCCCTTGCAGCAGATGAGGCAGTAGGATAGAGGAGAGCTGCTAATGAATACACCAGCTGTGTATGGAAAATCAGCCAAGACCCGCCTCTGGGCTCTCATTTTTCTGTTTGGATCCTCGACCCAAGCTTCCTGGGAGCATCATGCAATATTACCTCAAAAACAACAAGCAGCAGCAAGGCTAATAAATCCCAGATTAAAGTGCTAAAAGGAGCAGGTCTTGCAGAGCAGGTCATCCCTTGGATCACCATCAGAATACCCAGCAGGACATGAGGCAGAAAGAGGATGAAGTCCTGCTCCACTCCAAAGGAGTTTTGCCACTGAGGCATGCCTAGTGTTTGCTAAATGATAAACAGGAAGGGAAGAAATGCATCAAAAACTGCAAAACCAACAGATCTCCAACATCCATCTCGACTTAAACTCTGTCCTTAGCCTTTACTCTCACTGTAGTATATTTGGGGCAAGGAACATCTCTTCTCACAAGCATACAGAATCAGAGAAACAGATAAAATTAGGGTTGGTAGATTCCTTAGGGGAAGTTCTGGTCTCTGGCAGTATGTCTGTATCTGTTCCATTTAAGATCAAGTTGTAACTTTCTTTCTTAATAGTGGGGTGGACTCAGTCTTAGAGCTAGCATGTATTTGCTCTGATCCAGGCCTGAGCAGAATTTTTGATTCCCTGGGCCATGAGGAGATCTAAACAGGAAACCCATGTAAAAATTAATTCATAGAATCATAGAAAATGAGGGGTGGAAGGGACCCAAGGAGATCATCTAGTCCAACCCCCTGCTCAAAGCAGGACCATCCCCAGTTATATCATCCCCAGTTTGTCTAGTCTGGTCTTAAAAACCACCAAGGATGGAGATTCCACCTCTCTGTGTAGCCTGTTCCAGTGCTTAACTACCCTCCCAGTGAGAAAGTTTTCCCTAATATCTAACCTGAACTTCCCTTAATGCAACTTAAGACCACTACTCCTTGTTCTGTCATCTGCCACTACTGAGAACAGTCTAGCTCCATCCTTTCTGGAACCACCCTTCAGGTAGCTGAAGGCTGCTATCAAATCCCCCCTCAGTCTTCTCTTTTCCAGGCTATAAAAGCACAGTTCCCTCAGCTTCTCCTAATAAGTCACATATCCCAGCCCCTAAACCATTTTCATTGTTCTCTGCTGGACTCTCTCCAATTTGTCCACATCCTTTCTCTAACTAGGGGCACAAAACTGGACACAGTACTCTAGATGTGGCCTCACCAGTGCTGAATAGAGGGGAAGAATCACTTCCCTTGATCTGCTGGCAACGCTCCTACTTAAAGCAGCCCAGTATACCATTAGCCTTCTTGGCAACAAAGACACACGATTGGCTCATATTCATTTTATTGTCCACTGTAATCTCCAGGTCCTTTTCTGCAGAGCTGCTGCTTAGCCAGTCAGCCCCCAGCCTGTACCAGTACATGAGATTGTTCCATCCTAAGTGCAGGACTTTGCACTTGTCCTTGTTGAACCTCATGAGATTTCTTTAGGTCCAGTCCTCCAATCTGTTGAGTTCGCTCTGAAGAGACCCTCTGATAAACTCTTGTTTTTTTAACAATAAATCTCTCTGCAAATCTCTCTGCGAGCACAATCTTGGATCCACAGTCTGGGTTAGTCTTTTAAACACTAAAGGGTTAGTCCTTTAAATACTAAATATGTAGCAATAATATTTCCATTCATAGATCTCAAAGACCTTTGTTTAGAACAACTGGATGTCATTGACCCATTTCATGGATGAGGCAACTGAGGTTCAGAGAAGAAGGAACCTGGTCAAGATTACCTAGTGAGTCAATGGCAGAACTGGGATAACGCCACAGCTCTTCTGACCACATGTCATCTTCCCTACTTAACAGGTTATACTGTTTTTCCCTTTGCACTTTGTTCCAATTCAAAGGAAAATACTTTGGGTCATATTTTTTCCAGTTCTTTGTGATAAACTGGATAGTAAAAAAAATCCAAAAGCCATCCCTAATCCTTGTGTAAACCCCTTGTACTGTAGGAAAAACCTGCATATCCATACAAGAGCCCAATCACAGACTTTGCTCTCAAGAAGTGTAAAGTGAATCAGAGTCCAGTTCCATCAGTAGTGACAAGTTGGCAGATCTGGGTGGGGCTGGTAGCTGTAGCAGATTGCACAGGACAAGGAAGTTGGCATTAGAAGCGGAATATACTGTCCTCTTTCCAAGCTTCTATTAATGCAATGAGTGTGAGCAACACTGCCTATGGATTATACAGCATGATGTAGGCTTGGATAGCTACAAATGATTTATAATTTATACATTTTATAATTTAAATTCAGCCACTCAGATTTATCAATAAATCTATCCCCACACTCTCTGTTGAAGAAACCTGTATTTTGCAGTCAGGTGCACAAGTACCAAGGAGATCTGCAGCTGGACATGTGTCACATGAAAAGCTTTTACGATTCCTTCGGCAGGGAATGAGTGCTTAATTACCATGTGCCACTGCTGTTAACCTCTGCAAATAAGTCTAATTATCACAGATTAATGAACATAGCTTAGGCACATCTAAAGAGGCTTCACTGAGGGTTTTTCATATCCACATTTCATTATCTTCCTAAGCACCATTATTCCCCATGCATGCTGTTAGATGCATTTTATTATCATTGTTGCTGTTCCTTGTGAAATTCCAACAGCAGAGCCTATGGGATACTGGATCCATCAATCAATGGGCAAACCTCCTACTTGAATGGGCCTTGAATTTTTTTGGGTGATGAAAAAAACTCATACTGTAATCAGATCCACTGATTTCAGTGGAGCTCCATTGGGGTCCCAGGGGCTGCTCTACCCAGGGGCAGGGTCAAGATCCAGTTCCTTTAGACTCACCATTTTATTGAAACAATTGCTGAGAAGACAGAGAAATATTTACTACAAAGCAATTTGTCCCACCTCTCCAGGTGCATGCCACAAACCTATTTTTGTATTTATGAAACTTGACTAAGATTGCATGAATTGTATCTTAATTTTTAAAAAAATTTCCCCCCACTTTTTGGAATTAGTGAAACTTGAAAAGCCATGTTTGCCTGAAATTCATACTTATGCATTGAGGGGAAAAAGTGGCAGTGGGAAGAAGCTCCTCCTAACTCGCATATGCATGTCACTCAAATAAACACATCTGACTTAGTGTAGGTTTGTAAATATGGCTGAAAGTCGCACTTTAAAAACAATCTTTCAAACAAATCTTTGGGCATAGTCTTATGTTTGCAAAGTCGCCTGAGGACAGTTGAGGTGAATTCTATGGGACAAGTCACATACTGTTGTCTTCTCTCATGATTTTATCACAGCTCTAATGATATTTTTTTTTCTTAAGACTCTGAACCCTGGAGGCCAATGATGACATGAGAATCTCAGCTTTCATTTTAAAAAGGTTACAGAGAAAAGTCCAAGCTCAGAAACCAGACAAAGGGACCCATATTTATTACTACCATAATAATAACTATTAATACACTGCAATTACTTATGATTTTTTAGTCAGGTTTTTTTTGATCATGAAACTGAATATGTGGAGTTGGCCTATGCATATGGGCAAGATCAGAGCTGAGACTAGAAATGGCAGAGGCATGAGGAAGATTCTGGGTGCATTCTTAACGCAAAATACATTAATAAATTATAAGACTTTATGATCACATTAGGAAAACTTACTCTTCCATCCTTAAAATTAATAATGAAACATGTTTAGCTATTCTGGCTTATTCTCAACACTCACTAAGCTGCTGATGCTTTGTTACTGCTAATATTGTCACGATTGCCTTCCTTTTATATTTGAGTTGATATTCAAAATAAATTGTCTGATGCTCCCTTTTTGTTTAGCTTGCCTTGTACACACACACACACACACACACACACACACACACACACTTTTAGTCCAAAGATCTGTAAGGAAACAAGAACACAGCCTTTTAAAGAAGTTTGTCAGGTTGCCTTTACAAGCTGCACAAATTTCAAGAAACAAAGAATTTGCTAGTGCATAAGGGAAAATATAGATGCAATTCTGTATTTCCTTTGAAACTGGCATCTAACCACTTTTTTGTAGAAGTGTTTTGGTGGCCTCAGCTGTGTCTGGCTTAAACATCTCCTATTGTTTCCCTCATGGGGATTTTGCTGCTGAACAGCATACAGCTTCTCTATTTCCTTTCATGGAAAGCATTTCAAGATTCTGTGCAGTATGGAGGAAATCAACAGATGTAGCTGGAGGAGGCTGAATGGGCCAATTAATGTTAAACTAATTGGAGCTACAATTTTAGACTTGATTTGTATGTTGTACAAATTACAGCTCTTTCTCAAAAAAAGGGAACATTCATTTAATAATAATGAAACTTGTAAATAATATAACACTCATTTAAAATGGTTTCTCATACAAGATAGCTTGAGAGCTAGCACTGGGCTCCCTTAATTTTGGGGACAAGATGGCACTTGTTCTGTAAGATGCAATGTTTTATTAATCGCCTTCCCAAAGTATTTGACTGGTTGTCAGCAATAGCTAAGTGTTCTCAATAGCCCCTCTGTATTCTTTCCAAAAGGTGCATCGTCCAAAAATGACACTCGCAGTCAGACTCTGTTTGCACATCTAGTAAGTGTTACCCCCTAGATGCGGTGCTTTCAAGTTAGACTTGAGCCCAGGGTTCATGTCAGGGTTGAGCAATCTGGCAGCTTGTACAAGCCTTTTACACACAGATCCTATGTATAATTTCCCTCTCCTCTATACTGTGTGTAGTTAAGGAAAAATCTTGTTATTTTATTGATGTTTCCAAATAAGCCAAGAACATTTCACTTGCTTAAAGGAAAACATTTTTAACCTACAGAATGTTCTCTTCCATTCAAAAGTATTACTGAAGAATGCTGAGATTGCCTTACTCTGTTTACTTAAGGAAATTATTTGTAGACCTAAAAGCTGCTCTTTGTGCACTGGAAATCTTGTACCTAGCGTACAGAATTATTTGTTACAGAACAGGATCCTTAAATGTGTAGATATCTATGAGGTTATCTTTAAAGGCTAGCATCTAGATTATCTGTTTGAATCAATACCTGACAGCTGCTATGGGGATGACTGTTGCTATGGGTTACTGCAAGGCACATGGTAACAATGGCCTTAAACGTCACATCCTCCACTGAGTTAGTGTCTCTCTGGAGGGATGACCTTTCCTTTCCTTTAATGTATGTATTTTTTTCTGTTTGTGTACTGTGTGTTAAAAGGAATTAATTTTGGGACGGGGAAGGTTGAAAGGAAGAGAAAGAGAGAGTGAGGAAATGCAACTCTACAATCCAAATTCATTGGGTAGGTTTCCTGTGGTGTCCTTGCATCCATTCCCTTTTGGTGTTCACCTAAGAGGGCATGCTTGTATCTGCTACCTGCATTTCTTGCTTCTCGACAGAGCACTGGAGTTCAGGCTCTACCCAGAGTGGCACCCTGTACTCTGGCTAGGCAAAGAGGGAATAACAATGGGGAACACTGATAATGAGTCCAGTTTCCTTGTTCAGTTTGTTTGAGCTAGTCATTTTAAGATTTCTATTGCTCCCCCTTCATCAGGGCATTGGACTGCACTCACAGGAAAAAAACCAAACCTGGCCAATAGTTGCCATCAAACACAACGAAAAACAGAAGTATATAAAAGCTCCGCTTATATTCTTTGTTCCCTTTCTTCTTTCTTTTAACTGCTGTAATAGCCCGCTGCTGGTGTTTACATCCTCTTTTCAGCCCAGGATTTTCCTCTGCCTGCCTCCTCTGCTTTATTTACTTACACATTCAATAATTCAGAGAAACCTTATTTTAAATGCAAAGGCCAGAATTTGCCTCTGGGTTTAAAAGCAAATCCTGTTACATACAGAAAATTGATGAACAAGGAGGTAGACATAAAATGCATACACTAAATATGTATGGATAGAAGTAAACATTCCTTATGATTTTTTTTTTTCCATTTGGAAATAAAAAGCATGCTTGTAAAGTTGTCACAACATTGCTGTATCCATCTGATTGTGTAGGGCTGGATTGTGCAGGACCTTCAGAAGAGCAGTCCTTAACACACAGTGAAGCTCGCTACTTACTGTCAGTGGAAACTTTGCTTCATGTCGTGCCAGAGTTTATTGCTCCCAGGCTTGGTGTTTGCATGTGTGCCCAGGACTGAAGCATGTTGAGCCGGAGCAGAGGAGCCCTGGCTGGCAGGGGGTGCTGGGGGTCAGCCTGCCAGTCTGGGGCTGCTCCCCACAAACTCAGTATGCTGCAGAGGGACTGTCTGGGGCACAAGGGTGCTACAGTTCAGGGCTAGCCAGTAGACAGCCCCACACTCGTGCCCCAGCCAACACCGGTCAGCGTCTATATGTGTGTTGCAATGGCGTAAATAACTCCACCGTAGAACAGTACTTGTGTTGGGTAGTACTATACTATGGAGGAGTTAATTCATTTACTTTGGCCTAATAGCACTGCACGTGTAGACACTGATGCTTTACTGTGGAGTAAGCTAGCTCTGCAGTAAATGTCTCATGTAGATGTGCCCAGTATGAGGAAAAACTCAGGTGAGCCAGGGTTGGCAGAACGCTTCAGCAGTAAAGAGATTTAAACCTAGGTTTGGGAAAACACTTATGTACATGATCAACTTGAAGAACCTGCCTTGCAGGAACTATGACAGAATCACTTGGCGCTAACATCCATGGAATTACACCACAAACTATTTTGGCTCATGGTTTCAACTGACTATACACTGTAAATGTATTATGTTCCAGTAGTTACCTATATCTGTTTAAAAGAATTTTATAGCCAGTTGGGTATTTTCTTTTCTTGTGTCCCCATTCATATTACACAATATCACACTTGACCAATTCTCTTCAGCCATCACCTGCCATGTAATTGTTATGGTTTGTTTATAGATAATTGAGAAAGAAATGTAAACTCACTGAGATGATTAAGATATACACAGCTGGTGTCAACAGAAACTGAGAAAAATGAGAGAGTATTGAGTATGTATGAAAGAATAGCCTGTGCTGTTTCATAATGACTCATCTATGACCCTTATTCTCCAAATTATGCCAAAGGCAAGTAAGCTGCATTTCAAAAACAGGGATCTATGCCTTCTGGGATTTTTTATTCTCGTTGCTGTCAGTTATAAAATAAATGCATATATCAATACAATAGCTACAAATAAGAGTCTGTTTTGAAAAGATGCAGCATTGCCTTATAAATGTCACCAGTGGAGCAGTGGAGTGCTAAGTCATCTGCTATTGCTTCTACTATTTACCTTTTATTAAATATACATATTGAAATAAAATATACCAGCTTAAAAAGAAAAAAAAATCTCCATTATCTCATTCTTCTGGAAATTCTTTAAGGATATGCTGAGAGAATGGAAGTTTCATTAATCCTTATATCATGTAAATATAATTTAAATTTGCCTTTTAAACAAGACAGTAAAAAGTGAGGCTCTTTTAAAATATTTAGTACCGGTGTTTATTAAATCTACTTGATGAAACAATTTTTTAGCTTTCTAGAATATTTTATTATGGAAAACCCCAGGGGCTTGATCCAAAGTTTGCTGAAGTCAGTGGAGGGTTTATTTGTTTCCTTTGACTTCAGTGGGCTTTGGGGCAGGCCATGTATTTGTGCAGACCATATCATACACCAGAATACCAATGAATGCTTGTGCCCTCCAGGGTCAGCAGGATAATGGACATGACTTTATTGCAAATGTACTATGCACACATAGATGTAAATAATGCAAATCCATGGCCTGATGCTGATTGCTTACTGCTTGCACTGAAATCCATGGGAGCTCAGTGCTGGGTTCTCAGTTACTCTTAGTGTATATAAATGAGTTTTTGTAAACAGTGCAGGGATTGATCCTGGAGCCTTTGCTGGGCCAAACTTCCATTAACTTTTTGAGGATATTGGCCTGAGTAAGCAGTTGGAGACCAGGCTCAAATTCTGTACAAATTTTAAGTGAGTCTTAGGGTTAGATGCCAAACTAGAATGGAATAAAAGCCGACTCTTATCCCACTAGAGTCCATGGAAGCTTTGTACTGAGAGTAGGATAAGACCCAACTAGGGCAAGGCATAAGGCATAAGTCTCTGTCTCTCTGGGCTTAATCCTGCATGGTGTTCTGTATCTCCCATGAGGTACTTAGCACATTCAGCTCCCATTGCAACCCACAGGCACCTTACAAGAGTGGTCAGCACCTTGGAGTACAAGCTTCATATGCTAGCCGGCAGAAAACTGAAACAGTGAAAACAGGACTTTAGAAGAAAAGAGAACAAGTGTTTGTATGTCAATATGCATTGATTCTCCATCTACCATGCAGGCTAAACTCTCTGATGTCAATAGGAATTGTTCATGTGTTTGGACTGCCCTACAGCTTTATCATTAGAGCTGGTTGAAAGCTTTTAGTCAAAACACTTTTTCAGCCAAAATCTGCTCTTTAATCAAAAATAAAATTTTCCTTTTGGGGACCAAAATCTTTCTCATTAGTGCAATACAGTGGGTTTTGTTGGTGGGGGCGGGGGTTCTTCAAATTTTAGTATAAGTTTCCAGTTAGAACTTAACTTTTTTCAGTCTAGTTTTTTGGGAACATTTTAACTAATACGTTTTTCAAAAGCAAAAAATTTTTGTTTTAGTTTTTCAGGGAAATTTAAGAAAAGTGGAGATTAAAAATATTTTTTTTGTGAAAACTAATTGGCTATGTTTAGCCAGTTTTACCAATAATCTCCCTTTTTGTGTTTCTATCCCTTTTCACCTTCATCTTCTATTGTTGCTTTACCACTTCAGTCCTTTAAAAGGAGCCCTGGGAATAAAACAGTTGTAATATTTTAGGATGTAAGCTTACTGTATATTTTAGAATTTTGTTGCTATTATGGTCATGTCATTTGAGATGCTCTTAAATAGTAAACTCTTCTACATTCAGATGTTTATATTCAGCTACAGCGGTACACCAATCAAATATATGGCTTTAAAGCCATGTCTCTTATAGGAGAAATTCAAAAGGAGATTATTGCTCAAAAATGCAAACAACACAACACAATTGCAAGTCACAGTAAATCCTCAACACCAGTCATTTATAAAATATTCTGCTGCAAATCAAATTGTTTTATGGTTAGAAGAGCATTTAATACACTATGAACAGTTTAAAGTTAACATTTTGTATTCAGAGTGATTAATGGCACCATATTGTATTTCAATTACTACAAGATACTTCTCAGTAATAAACGATGGCAATAATATTCACATTAAGTCAATAAAAAGCATCTTCAAAGTGTGATGTATAAGTGCTATTATCATAGCATAATTTGATGGCATCATGCAATGTGCTATCAACATTGTTACAGGACATTTCTACACTAAGGGGTATATTTTTGTCCTAATGTGTATGGGGTTAAGCAGGTAACTATCAATATCAGTTTATCCTTATGTACCACAACAACACTCCCTGAAACTGATATTACTTCATATGAACACATTTTCAGAAAAATCATTGACTTTATGATTTGTAGCATTGGGACCTATTCTCAGGGCTATTTATATGCATAACTCAAAAGCATTACACAGAGGTTATTCAGGTGGTTCCTACAAGCATCAACAGAGACCAGATTCGTTTAGTAATTTCCTCTGCAATGAGGGGTGAGAGGTGATAAGATCTGCACTGCAGGTTATATAAAGGCCTTTTATCCCATCTTTCTTTTTGCTGAATATTTTTAATGAAGTTTTACTAGACTCACAGACATAGCCCCAGTGACAGATATAATTGCAGGAGACATGGCCGTCCCCAAGGTAATATTTCTCCTCTTCCTGTAATATTTTTCAGCCTCAGTTTCAGACATCTCTGTAGTATAGCCAAAAGATGGGGTGCAACCAATAAGAAACAGAGTACGGTTCTATTTCTGCTTCTTATAAACCTTTATTATTGACAGTGTAACAGTTAAGGCTGCCCTACATTTTCTAAGACCCCCATTTCAATCAACTGCTTATACTTTTGCCACACATCAGTTGTTCAGGCTGAAATTTTCCATGCTATGTGTTTGTCTCAGGTTGAATAATTCTGGTAAGTTCCAAAAGTTCTCGTAAGAGAAAATACATCATTCTGTTCACGTTAAACACGTTCACAACACATTTCATTATGAAACTCAAGCATCCACATAATGGAACGAGGACTTGAGATATAGAAGGGGTGCTGCCTTGGGGGCAGGGATGTATCTTTTACTGTCTTGGTAAAACAAAAATCACCAGATTTAGCTAAATTATAAGCCTCTAATAATATACTTTCCACATGATCAGTAGAGATTTGTTAGAGTTTGATGGTCAAATACTCTGAAGATTCCAGCTTCATTAAACATGCTTCTACCTAGAGGTACAGGGATGAAGGGGATATCCCTCAGCATGTCCCCTTCATTCTCCAAATAATCCTGGTTAGCTGTCTGGTTGCAGCCTGGGTTTTTGTGAAGGTTAAGGAAAAGTAGCTGTTGAGTAGCTCTGCCTTCTTCACATCGTCTTTTAAGCGTTTCCCCTGGCTACTTAGTAGTGGATCCACAGCTTCCTTGATCTTTCATTTCTGGCCAACATGTTTACAGAACCTCTTGCTGTCCCTAACTTGCCTCGCCAGGTGAAGTTCCCTTTTTACCCATTACTTCCTGATTTTGTCTCTGCAAATTCTTACTGTTTCCTGGTATGCTTCCTTGGTGACCTGCCCATCTTTCAATTGCCCGTAATACTTTCCTTTGACATTTGAGGCATCCTAGAAGCAACTTGTGCAGCCGCATTGGTCTCTTACCATTGTTGTGCTTCCATTGTGTTGAGACAGTTTGTTGTTGGGCTTCTAATACTGTGCCCTTCAGAAACTTCCAGTATTCCTGGGTGCCTTTATCCTTCAGCTCGTCTTCCTGTGACACCTTGCCTACTACCTCCTGAAATCAGTTGAAATGTGCTTTTTTGAAATCCAGTGTCTCAGTGCTGACTTCATGCTTTCTCGGTGTCAAGATCATAAATTCATAGAATCATAGAAAATTAGAGTTGGAAGGGATCTCAGGAGACCACCTAGTCCAACCCCCTGCTCAAAGCAGGACCATCCCCAACTAGATTATGCTAGCCAAGGCTTTGCCTAGCCTGGTCTTAAAATCTTCCAGGGATGGAGATACCACAACCCCTCTGGATATCATGTCATGATCACGTCCTTCCAAGTTTCCCATCACGATGGGCGACTGGTGCCTTCTGAGTCTGGGTGGGCACCCGCAGAAGCTGGCGGCGGGAACAGGGCTGGTGAGCACCTATAGACACTGCCAGTGGAGTTGGCAGTGAGGATGGAGCTGATGTGCCCCCCATAGCCCCCTACTAGTCACCTATGCTCATCACCTTCATATCCTCCATCAGTTCTCCCCTATTAGTCAGTACAAGATCCAGAACAGATGGCACCTAGTTGTACCTTCAACTTTCTTGAACAGGAAGTTGTCCACACAAGTTAGGAACTTGCTTGACATTCATGTTTGGTTGAATGATTCTTGCAGCAGATGTCCAGAAAACTGAAGTCTCCCATCAATCATAGTGATTGGATGCTAAAGGCATTTTGATAAGGGGAGAATGTGACCTGCCTACTTGGTTTGCAGGCTTTACTGTGGGAGAGGACCAGGACATGGGAGGATGGAGGTGTGTTGTGTGGGTGAGCCATGTAAATTATATGTAAAGAAGGGGCTTAGAAAGAAGTGAGGAAAGAGGAAAAGGAAGGAAAGGAGAAAGTCAGTTAACAAGAAAACTGCTTTGTTTTGAAAGATTCTCTGGATAGCCAAAGAAAGGTTATCTTGACACCCATGCAAGTGTAGCTTGATTAGCTGAGGGGAGATAATTTCTTACTCAGATGGTTTAAAGTAGTGGAAAACAACTTTTTTGGCAGGCATGCCACAAATTAAACCTCTTGCCCTCCTGAGTGCCATTCCTACTCCCTTCCTCCGCTGTTACGCTTTCTGCTCCTTGCCCAATCTGCTTTCTGCTGTATCTCCACTGTACTGCCTGCTCCCTCCCCAATCCGCCACATCACACACACAGGCTGCTTGTGCCACTTATTTTGCAATAGCTTCCTTGTGTGGGGAAACCTGGAGGGGCTGAATGGTCTTGGCTGTGATACTTCCTCTTTCTCAGTGTCTCAGTTTTTGAGTTTATAGAAATGAAATGGGGATGATGTGTTTTTGTAAAATGCTTTGAGATCTGTGCA
>NW_017728949.1:6819384-6839087 GCF_001723895.1 Crocodylus porosus | reverse complement strand
TCATTATGAAACTCAAGCATCCACATAATGGAACGAGGACTTGAGATATAGAAGGGGTGCTGCCTTGGGGGCAGGGATGTATCTTTTACTGTCTTGGTAAAACAAAAATCACCAGATTTAGCTAAATTATAAGCCTCTAATAATATACTTTCCACATGATCAGTAGAGATTTGTTAGAGTTTGATGGTCAAATACTCTGAAGATTCCAGCTTCATTAAACATGCTTCTACCTAGAGGTACAGGGATGAAGGGGATATCCCTCAGCATGTCCCCTTCATTCTCCAAATAATCCTGGTTAGCTGTCTGGTTGCAGCCTGGGTTTTTGTGAAGGTTAAGGAAAAGTAGCTGTTGAGTAGCTCTGCCTTCTTCACATCGTCTTTTAAGCGTTTCCCCTGGCTACTTAGTAGTGGATCCACAGCTTCCTTGATCTTTCATTTCTGGCCAACATGTTTACAGAACCTCTTGCTGTCCCTAACTTGCCTCGCCAGGTGAAGTTCCCTTTTTACCCATTACTTCCTGATTTTGTCTCTGCAAATTCTTACTGTTTCCTGGTATGCTTCCTTGGTGACCTGCCCATCTTTCAATTGCCCGTAATACTTTCCTTTGACATTTGAGGCATCCTAGAAGCAACTTGTGCAGCCGCATTGGTCTCTTACCATTGTTGTGCTTCCATTGTGTTGAGACAGTTTGTTGTTGGGCTTCTAATACTGTGCCCTTCAGAAACTTCCAGTATTCCTGGGTGCCTTTATCCTTCAGCTCGTCTTCCTGTGACACCTTGCCTACTACCTCCTGAAATCAGTTGAAATGTGCTTTTTTGAAATCCAGTGTCTCAGTGCTGACTTCATGCTTTCTCGGTGTCAAGATCATAAATTCATAGAATCATAGAAAATTAGAGTTGGAAGGGATCTCAGGAGACCACCTAGTCCAACCCCCTGCTCAAAGCAGGACCATCCCCAACTAGATTATGCTAGCCAAGGCTTTGCCTAGCCTGGTCTTAAAATCTTCCAGGGATGGAGATACCACAACCCCTCTGGATATCATGTCATGATCACGTCCTTCCAAGTTTCCCATCACGATGGGCGACTGGTGCCTTCTGAGTCTGGGTGGGCACCCGCAGAAGCTGGCGGCGGGAACAGGGCTGGTGAGCACCTATAGACACTGCCAGTGGAGTTGGCAGTGAGGATGGAGCTGATGTGCCCCCCATAGCCCCCTACTAGTCACCTATGCTCATCACCTTCATATCCTCCATCAGTTCTCCCCTATTAGTCAGTACAAGATCCAGAACAGATGGCACCTAGTTGTACCTTCAACTTTCTTGAACAGGAAGTTGTCCACACAAGTTAGGAACTTGCTTGACATTCATGTTTGGTTGAATGATTCTTGCAGCAGATGTCCAGAAAACTGAAGTCTCCCATCAATCATAGTGATTGGATGCTAAAGGCATTTTGATAAGGGGAGAATGTGACCTGCCTACTTGGTTTGCAGGCTTTACTGTGGGAGAGGACCAGGACATGGGAGGATGGAGGTGTGTTGTGTGGGTGAGCCATGTAAATTATATGTAAAGAAGGGGCTTAGAAAGAAGTGAGGAAAGAGGAAAAGGAAGGAAAGGAGAAAGTCAGTTAACAAGAAAACTGCTTTGTTTTGAAAGATTCTCTGGATAGCCAAAGAAAGGTTATCTTGACACCCATGCAAGTGTAGCTTGATTAGCTGAGGGGAGATAATTTCTTACTCAGATGGTTTAAAGTAGTGGAAAACAACTTTTTTGGCAGGCATGCCACAAATTAAACCTCTTGCCCTCCTGAGTGCCATTCCTACTCCCTTCCTCCGCTGTTACGCTTTCTGCTCCTTGCCCAATCTGCTTTCTGCTGTATCTCCACTGTACTGCCTGCTCCCTCCCCAATCCGCCACATCACACACACAGGCTGCTTGTGCCACTTATTTTGCAATAGCTTCCTTGTGTGGGGAAACCTGGAGGGGCTGAATGGTCTTGGCTGTGATACTTCCTCTTTCTCAGTGTCTCAGTTTTTGAGTTTATAGAAATGAAATGGGGATGATGTGTTTTTGTAAAATGCTTTGAGATCTGTGCATGGAGGGTGCTATCTAATAGCCAGAAACATAACTAGGGTAGGGCACTGGGGCAGCCACCCCAGGTGCCGACTTCGGGGAGGAAAAGGGGGAAGGGAAGAGGCAAAAAAATAAGGCTGCCACTCCAGTGACACAGTTGCACAGGCAACATAGGTGGCAGTCAGAAGTTGGTGCTGCCCCTGGCATCTAGCCACATCATTATGCCTCTGCTAAAAGCTAGGTATCTTTTTATACAAGTCAAAAGCTGTTCCCACTGTATACAAGCACAGTAACCATAAGGACTAAGACTCTGTATGTAAAGTGGCCCGTATGTTTGACAGCAAACATTTTAAAAAAATCCTGGCCATCAAAACCATTTCCTTTGATTAAACAAGTGCTAAGAGGAATTGGACTGAATTAAAACATTTTGACTTTCTCTTGATAAATTGATATAACCATCATTATACCCCTAGATAAGCACTTTATGCCAGAGACAAAAAATGCAAAGATTTTCTGTGTACCTGGGAGTCTCTTTTGGTTCTCTCTTTTAAGCCCCCTGAACTGAAACAGTTGAAGGAGCAATTGAAGCCTAAGTCAGTCTTTCAAAAGCACAAGGAAAACAGATTTTTAAAAAAATCCTACAGTATAGTTTGTAATGATCAGGCCTGGGCAAAGAGGTAACATCATGTGCTTTTTATTGTTTTAGTCTGTTGTACTTAGAGTAAAGACAAACATATGCAGAATAACCAAATCTCTCCCAGAGTCTTAGGCATTTCTAGTGTGTCATTCACTAAGTACCAGCCCACTGGAATAATGTCAATTTAATTTTATTAGCTGTCTACTTTGTTCTGAATGCTACATAATAGCATCTTTAGAAAGATCCTGTACTTGCTCATTTTCTTTCTGTAGGCTCCTTCATTTTATATTTCTAGAAAATTATACAATGAACTAATGTGGAAAAGCCCCCTGGAATTATTCTTTTCCATGTAATAAAAGCAGAAATGACAATGGATGAAAAGGTTTTGCTAATGAGTGCTTTGTGTAAGGGGGTACTGACATTTGTGTGAGTTTATATAAAATAACACAGCTTAAAACACAGAAAAAGACTGCCTGGAAGTTTAGATAACTATTAGGTGCACTATTGATGAGGAACTGGAGCAAGACTGAGTTTAATTATTGGAAATCTTGTGTTATGTTCATAGATCTCCTTTTGACAGAAAGTATGTGTCCTTGACTTGCAATTGATAGATGGATGGTCACTGCAGCAAAATCACCTTGTCTGGTTCCAACTGTGATTGACAACATGGGCTTGCCACTGATGAGTTAAAAGGAAACAGTTCCAAGAATCTGTGTCATTCCTTTTCTAAACAGGAGTCAAACTAAGGGGTTATGATGAAATGGCTTTTCCAAAACAAAAACAAAAAATGCATGAAAAATAAAAACATGCTGTGACCTACATCCTATGCTAACCTTACCTAGTAAAAATTACTAATGGACTACAAAACCACTCACGTAATTTATAATAAAGATAACAAGCAAGGGTACCAATATAAATGCTCATATAACAATATCTAACGCTATTCATCAATCTTTCGCAAAGTTTAAAGTTTCTTCATGCTAAGGGTGGCCAAAATTTGGAACGAGCTTCCAAGGGAGGTGGTGCTCTTCCTTACCTTGGGTGTCTTTAAGAGATGGCTGGATAGGCATCTGGCTGGGATCATCTGACCCCAGCACTCGTTCCTGTCTATGCAGGGGGTTGGACTTGATGATCTGTTGAGGTCCCTTCCAACCCTAGCATCTATGAATCAATATGATCCACTGAATGAGACAAATCTTTTAAGTCAATGTCAAAACTACCACTGAATTCCACGCGAGAACTCCATTAGGATCTTAAAGCAGTTGTTCAGTTATTCTTTTTCTAAGGAGAATAAATGCATATACTCAGTTTTGGTGCAGTAATAATTGCTATATCTTGTTTGGAAAACCCTACTTATTTATCTACATTAGAACCAAATGGAATGTTGTGTATGAAGAGTTTTATCTGCTGAAACGTGTAGGTTGGGATTGACCTAAAATCTTTGTGAACTCAGGTCAATTCAGTGAACAGGTTTGGCCAAAAATGGGGAAAATTTTAGAAAAAAGTGCAAGCATTTTATTTAATTTTTAAAAAATTAAAGTTTCAAAGATCATTTCAAAGATCATTTCAAAATTTGCTTAAGTTTAGGGATACTAAATAAGGATGAAGCCCCCCCCCCCAATTTAAAGGAATTTTTTTGTTTTGGTGAAACAATATGTTTCTATTAAACCCAAAAGACACTTTAAATTTTTTGAATGAATGTCAGTATTTTTTGTTCAGCCAGAAAACAGAAAAATCACTTCTTCACACAGCTCTAATATCTCTCCTCACTGCAGTTCAAATACCTTGTTAAATAACACAAGAAGAAATTGATGCTCTATTAAATTATGAATCCCAACAATTTGTGTCCTGGAGTGCCTGAGAATTAACTTATTTTAGAACATGTTGTGAGGAGTGATTCTCAGTGCCCACTGAAGTCAGTGAGAGCAATCCTACTGTCTTTAATAGAAACTAGTTCAAACTCCCAGGTCAGGTTTAGACTACAAAGTTTTTCCTGTGTAGCTATAACAGTAGAGGTTCTGTAGTGCAGACAATCCCTAAATACAACTGCAGTGTGTGCAAATAAAGGTAAATCAATGTATTTCTCCTCCCATCCAGAAATATTTATTTTTAAAGGACTCTGTGTCTTCCTCCATAATAGCACTAGTGATGTTATAATGTGCTGCTATGGGAGAGTAAAGTAATGTCAAAGATATGAGCAGCACTAAGGTCACCTGCTTCTGAGAACCCAGAGGAGTACATGAAATGACACCTCTCTCTCTACTTATTCATTCCAGGAATTTGTCTCTGAGTTTTAATCTCTGATTTCAGAACTATATGAATCCACTGTACACATTCACATCCCTTTTTTACATTATAAAACTCCAAGGGAATGATTGCACAGAAGCATTTTTATCCTCACCGTCTCTAAACTTAGCCTCAAGTCAGGAACTTGTAGAATAAACCGATCGTCTCAGCTACCACATCTCACCTTCTGGTTTCTTTTTATCAGAAAGAACAACCAGCAACTAACATTCTAGAAGTATTTACTTCCTGTTAAAGAGTAGGAGGGAAGCTCCACTGGTGACCTCCATTCTATAAAATGATTTTTCCCCTTCTTGTAAAATAATCTCATAACATTCCCTGTGGCTTTAACAGTAATAACCAATTACTCACTGATGGCAGCAATTGCTACGACTAGAAAGGGCAGGGATGACAAACTGCAAGCTACCCTGCTGAGCATCACCCCAGAGGAAAATGACAGCTCAGCAGAGTTCTACCAGCTCTCAAACTGACAGTAAAAATCAGGAGCTAAGGAGCAGCACACTAAGTATAGTCCAGTAAAAAGGCATTAGCTTGGGACTTGAGAGAACTGGGGTCCTGTGAATGGCTCTGATTTCCTGAGATATTTTAGATAAGGCTTTATTTTTTCTCCCACTCTGGGCATGTCTACACATGTACATTTGCTGTGCAGTAACCGAAGTTACTGCACAGGACAGGTGTGCCATACTGCACAGTAAATATGGTGATGTATGCCAATTTGAACATAAATTTGATACCTGCATCATGCAGGTAGCAGATTTATGCCCAATTAGTTACTGCGCAGTAACACATATGTAGATGCCATGTGTGTGGATTGATTTGGGACTAAAATTGGCACATGCAACATTAATGCACCTTAACACATATACGTGTTGACACTGGCCTATTCCCACTTACTGCACAGTAATTTACTGTGCAGTAAATTTAAGCCAATGTAAATGCACATGTAGACATGTCCTCTTAGTCCCTTTAGCCTGTGAGCACTCTTTTGGGCAGGTGGATCTCTAAGGGTGCAAACAGATGCTGTCTTTGTGACAGGATGTGTCCTGCACAGCAAATTCAATAGATGGGCAAAAACAGATGTCATCTGAGGCCATTGTCCTGCAAGATTCCTGAGTCTTCCAGGGCCCAATCCTGTAGGACAACATCCTTAGGTATCTGGCCCTGATGTGGGATGCGCATACACAAGAGCAGGGCAAGGAACCCCCGGGCTTCCCTGCTCCATGTTTGCAAACACATGCCCCAGGTATTCCCCTGTAAGGAATTTTTATGGTGGCATAAAGGCATGTCTGTTTGCAGCCTCACTGTGTATACAATGCCTAATACAATGAGGCCCCAATCTTGTAAGCACTACTGCAGTTCTATTAATAATAATGTATCCATCTGCCTAATCAATACCCTCCTCTCCACTTTAAGGCTTAATCAGCTGTAATATACTCTGCTGAGAGTGGCTGTTGCTACACAGAATACCTCCCCCTCAGCTATATGGGAGTTTAAAATTGCTAAATACAGGCCTTTTCAAATGAGGTGGCCTGAGGAGGCAGTAGTAGGTGTGTAGGGGCTTTCTGTTACTTTGAACAGGAGGAGTCCTTCTTAACAGCCTGTCATGCACAGAACACCCAAGACATTTGATCTCTGTGCTAAACAAAGGTTCACCTTTTAGTAATGGGCTGAGACATTCTCCAAAACAGACAAAAATCAAAGCAAAATACATGGAATAACTACAGCTGGTGTTGTCTGGAGTTACTCTAGAGCAGACAGGTGCTCGAATACAAGAAGTCTGCTAGCAACCATCTCACAATCCTGTTCCTGACTTTTGGCTCTTCTATACCCCACTTCCTATATCTACTCATTATTAGAGCAAAGCATGGAAGGATATTAGGGGGCAAGATGATTCCTCAAAATACAGTATGGCTTTCTTGGTGCAGGCCACAAGTCAGTAAGCAGATGGAAAGAGGCAGCTCATATGGCTTGGGCTGCCTTGAGGACAATCCTTCTAGGCAACCCTAAAGCTCAACATCCATTCATTACATTTATGCTAGTCAGTTACATCAATGCTGGTTGCAAAATACACAGGGCCATGAATGATACATGGCCCTGGCAGCTGGGGGGGCATGGCTGTGCTGGCAGCGGCAGGAGCACAGTGGCGGTAAGTGCACAGCTCCTGCAGATGCTGCCAGCACTGTGGGGGTGGCGAGTGCCGACCAAGGGTCAGCAACCACCCGCAGGCACTGCCAGCAGCATTGGTAGCGGCCAAGAGCAATCGTGGGCCGCCTGCAGGCACTACTGACAGTGTCAGTGGCACCTTTTTGTAGGAGGTGCACCACCAAGCTCAGGGGGTGCATGTTCACCTCCTATGCATCGCCCTTGCACAGGGCAGAATGCAGCTTGTCCACAAAATAAATGAAATACCGATCTGCCAGTGGCACAGCATCACTCTGTGGCTGCCTCTACATGTTACATCTATACCATTATTAGTATGTTAATCACGGCATAAATGCTATGTGTGCATCCAGTTGAAGATGGCAAACCAGCCACAAATGTTCCGCATATAATGTGGAACATGTCTATGGTTGGTTTGTAGGGTGCCTTAAATTGAACATGTGGCAGACCTGGGACTGGGACCAGAACCAACAATCAGCTGACTGCCAGGACCAGCCCTGGCCCTGGATCTGTAGGTCCCCAGTTTTCAACTTGCCAGTGCAAGGGGAGCTAGGGATCCTGATATAGAAAGGGTACACATGGGATCTGATTCCCATGCACATGTGGCATGGCAGGAAGGGTGATTCTTGGAACTGGGGATCAGATACCATGGCACCTTTAAATGAACATGTGCCAGAGGCCTGAGGAACACCACCATGTTACAGTGTTGTGCAGAAGCTTGAGATCCACAGCTGATGTCCAGGTGACCCAAGAAGCTATGCTTGTTTACAATAGCTAAGAATCTGGCCTGTAATTTGAAAAAAAAATGGATCCATTTCTCCCCTCTGAACCTACACATCTTACTCTTAATACCAAGCCTGGTCCTCCATATAAAGTATGTGTTTTTGGCCTGGTTATGCATTTTACTCCCCACACATCTTTATTTGGAAGTACGAAGGGAGAATCGACAAGCTAGTGGAGCATCTGTTAAACTGCTGTGCACCCAGCATGACTTGCTCTGACAGACAAGCTGGGAGCCTTTACTTTCTTTGCTGCACTCAAGCATTTCCTTATTAATTCACACATCCATGCTATCCTGTGAAAGCTGTGTTTTCAGCAGCTTGTTATAAGGGACAGAATGGAAAGAAACCCCCAGAGGATGTGGAAACAGCTCAGTAATAGACTCTGGCAGATTCCGACTGGAAGGCAGGTTTTACTTTGAATGCTCTGCATTTCCTTCATCTGTGAGACATTTAGGAGGAAAAAAAATAAAACAATTGCATTGTTTTAACCTCTGCTTCCTGGAGAATTTCATCCTTGCAGCAGGCACCAAGAGGCACAAGGATATTTAACGGGCAGCCACGCTGAGAGCAATGCTTGGCAAATCCTCCTAGGTGTGTGTGCCATCTATAGAGTAAGGTCAGTTCTTTGCCTAAGGACTCTGCTGGCTAATACAGTCATGAAACCCATGATTTAGAAATGTGCAATTTATTGGAGGAATTGTATTGTCCCCATGCCAGTTGCTGAGAGTTGCTGTCAATATCCCTTGATTTTATTGTAATGCTTCTGATAAAATACCTGAGTGTAACCCAGTTTGGTTATTGAAACTGTGCAATCCTAAATTCTTGCCTTCTGTCTCATAATTGCTCTACAGTCTCTCCTGTATCATTTCCTATCAACCTTGCAGACTTACAACAAAGGCACATGGGACAATGACTGCTGGTAGAATTGCTATGTTTTTGGTATATGCCTAATGTATTGGGCCCTCATTCCCATCTGGAACTTCTAGGCCCTACTGGAATACAAATGATAAGAATAACAGCATACAGCTCCATAAGGTAGATGGATGATGCAGGTTGACGAAATAAAAGTCAGTCGGAATTGTCACCCAAAACTGAAATGAAACCTTTTCTGCGGCTCATTATTTATTGTTGGTATTGTAATGACACCCAAGGGCCCAATAAATGATCAGAACCCCTTTGTGGAGAGCCCCCAAACACACATATATAATAGAAGAGACAGCTGCTAACTCCAGAGAGGTTCAAACTTGTTCAAGTCACTTTGATTAGCTGTAGTTTCCCCTGCTCACTTATTTCCATTGCTCAACCTTGTGCTTCCTAGTTTTGTACTGCCTGTAAGTACAGAAATACGGCAAGCAAAGTTCTTTGGGTAGATGTGTTATCTTTTTTTAGATGAACTAAATAGTTGGAAAAAAGTTTTTTGCAAGATTTCAGGCACAAACACCCTTGTACAGGCACTGGGGGCTCTTGTACACATAAAGAAATTGCCCCTTTTAGTGGCTTAATTGCCCTTTTTAATTAATTGCATAACAGTGTACAGTTCAGCAGCATATTACGATTAAATTGCATAACAGTGTACATGTTCGGTAACACATTTCAATTTAAAGGACATTTCTACATAGCAAACTAAAACACATCCCATGTATTTTAGTTTGCTACCTACATTACAGCGATATTCTTTACATGTACACAGGCCCTATCTGGAGAAGGCAGTAGGGACGGTGCACGGGATACTGCAAGGCTGGGCATGCTTGGGGAAGCTCGGGCTTGGCAGGCTTCCAGTGCCCCATGCACCATCCTCGCTGCCTTCTCCGGCTACCAGCACACCCAGCCATCTTCCCGCTGCCTTCCCAGGGCAGCCAGCCTGTTCCCGGGCAGTCCCAGGAAGCAGGAGGGCAGCAGGGATGGTGCATGGGGTGCTGAAAGCCTGCCAAACCCAAGCTTTCCTGAGCACGCCCAGGTTTCCAGCATCCCATGCACTGTTGGTTCTGGCAGATGCTGACTGTGAGCTGGGGGGCACTGCCGCTGTGGAGAGAAGGGGCTGCATGGCCTGGAGGCAGCTTGTGCAGGCAGGCTCTGCTGAGGGGAAAAAAAAAAGCAGCAAGGGGCCTGATCTTTTTTTTTCCCCTCCCAAAGCCTGCTTGCATTTCCTGTAGCTGGGAGGCAAGCTGCAGCTGGGTCGCACATCCCCTGAGCTGTGGGGGCCCCTGGTGGTGGTACCCCCTGGGCAGCACCCACCTGCTGGCACCCCACCCAGGTGGTCCCAGGGCTCACAGCCACTGTGGAGGGAAGCACCAGCCCCCACCCTGGCCATTGAAGAGGCAGGCAGGCTGCAGGCTCCAGGAAAAAAAAAAGGATCAAGCCCTTCACCGCTTTTTTTTTTCCTTCAGTGGAATCTGTTTGCTCCATGGCAAGGGGTAGAGGGTGTGAGCTAACAGGGCCATCACTTCCCTCACGGTAACAGAAGTCCCTAAATTGAAATGGTGGTGGTGACACAATTAAAAACCCTCCATTTCAGTTTAGGGGGAACTAAACCCCTGGCACATGTACAAGTGGCCTGGGAGACTGCTGCTGTTATGAGTAGGAATCTAGTAGTATACTCTGTCTCCTGTGAAAACCTACTCATATATGATTTATAGATTTCTATGCAGACCCAGTGGGTTTTGCTATTGAGGCAAATGGGATTGAGATTAAATATCTGTAATGTGAGGCCAGGTTCAGCTCAGCAGTAAACACCTAATCTTTCTGGTGGGGGAGACCAGATTTGTGGTTGAAAGCTCAGGACTTGGAGCCAGGGGATCTAAATTCTACTCCCAACTCTGCAACTGGTTTCCTGTCCAACCTCTGCCATGTCACGTCCTGTGACATGACAGGGGATATAAAAACTTTGAGGCCTATAATCCATCAAAAGATGGAGCTAGGAAGCCACTTCCTTATCAAGACTCAAGTCTGTGAGGACTGAATATTTTCAACTTCTACTGAAGCTACTGGGAGTCAAAGGAATCCACCTGTCTACAATACCAAGCCTATTATGGTATTGCTAGTTGAACCCGGCTTTGCTGTGGAAGATTAATTTGATTTCTTTATTTTTTTATAACCTTTTGTCATAATCATCATCATCTTCACTTTATGGGTTATGCATCATTGCCTGTTACAACTTCAAAAGCTTTCAGACCATTGTTTCCATCTGCTTTCTTCTCTTGTAGACTGTAATTGAAATTTTTGACATGGGTGAGCTACCATGATCTGGCCTCTGGATTAGCCTCTAGAATAAGAAATTCAGTTTATAGAAATGTTTGCCCTACTACCATCTGAGATACAGGGTACTGAGGTGAAGAAGCTATTTTTCTGATTTGGGATGGCATGTCCTAGATTGCCACTGAACACCTTCTCTGTGTGTATATGATTTGTGATGAGTTTTTAAAGCCTGTTGTGCTTCCTGGATAAACAGCAGCGATAGCGTGGTTCGGAGCCAGGGCAGAGCTGTGATCTGGCCTGCACGCCCCAGCCCTGGCCCCAGAGCAGTTCCCAGCCCCTGCCACATGCACTGCCAGTGCTACTGGGGCTGGTCTCCATGGAAACCCCAGCCCTGTCATGGCACTGCCCTGCTGGGATCTCCCTAAAAACTGGCCCCAGAGATGCAGGTAGGGGCTGCTGGGAAACAGAGTCCAGTCACTGGCCAGATCTGCCATTTTGCCCACCCCTGAATTAGGGCCTTAATGCTGGTTTAGTAATTTGAAATATAAAAGGAAACAAGATATGCCTATTTCAGGGATTCAGAAAAGCATGGAAATCTTGCTTGGGCAGAGTGGAAGTCTTCTGCAAACTATTCTGGACCTTACCTTTCGCTGCGGTAGACTCCTGGGGCCATAAACAGCCCACACGGGGCAGTTGTAAGAGTGGGTATACTGGTCACAGCAAACGCTGGCTCAGAGGATGTGACAGAAGTAGAGTTAAATGGGGATAAATGGAGGTAGGAGTGGCTGGCCATCGAGCCAGCTCTTGGGAGGTGACTGCACATAACAGCAGCCCCCAACTGTTCCAATTTATGCTGAAGGCTACACTCTCTCTCAGAGCAGCCCAGCATCCCAAGGGCACACAGGAGAATCGAAGTCACCGTTCCCCTTCTCCACTACTTGGGCTGTGACTTTTGCACTGCACCTGCTGGAGGCAAGAGGCAGAATGTCTGCCTCGTTTTTATTATTTGTGTGTGTCTGGCTGAGATCTGAGCTTTTTGCAAAGTAGAAAAGGGGTCAAAGCACCAGGATTTCAACCTCCCTGTCTCTCTCCTGTTCCCACCTCTGCTTTAGTTTAGAGCAGCTGAGCAGGCTCTTTTCTTCTTGGGAAGGCAAAGGCAAAACAGCTGTGTATGCACTGGGTCAGAGCATGTGCATTCAGTTAGGGAAATCAGGGGCTGGCAAAGCTAAGCTTATGCAAAGTGTAACCTGTTTGTTTTCCACCTAAGCTTGATGCCCTGAGGTGCAATACTAATCTTTTTAAAGAGGTATCCTCAAGCAAGTTAGCCAAGAATAGAAGGGGGATGCAACAGAAACCCAGAGAACAGGATGAAATAGAAGACTGTAGACAAAAAACAATTCTGCAGATGAAACCCATTTAGAAAAAGGCAGCAAAAAAGAGTCAAATGGAAGATACAAGGCAGAGAAAGACATGCAAACAAATCCTGTGACCCCAAGCAACCCCTTGGAGAAAGTTATACACAAGAGAAAAAAAAAAGCTCTACAGAGGAGAAAAAACCCTAGTCTTATCCCATGAAAGGTATGCCCATCTGTAATGTGAGACACAGCCAGTGCTTGTTGATTCAAGTGCTGGGGGCCCATACAAATTATAGGCAATGTGTACCTAGCTGCTGCAGAAACATCTTCATGTAGGGCTCCAAGAGACCCAGAACACAGTAGATTGCCAGTATCCATAGCAACCAGCTCCAACATGAAAGGGATCTCTCATGCATAGGACCGTGATAGCCGATGGCACTGGTGAAGCTGGCAGAGAGGTAGTGCAAGCATGGAAAGTGAGCAGCCAATGGGAATGGAGTCCCAAATCTCATGGCAGATAACAACGCACCATGAGAGTATCCTGCCCTGCATAAAACGTGTCTCTCATAGTTTTCCCTTAAAGCATACCATGGAAATCCTTCAATGGACAACAAGATAGTCAAACCCTGATTCAACCAAACATCCATGGATGCCATTAGCAGAAGTGAGTTCCAAAGATGGGATCTTTCAAAAGAAAATAAAGTACTGTGCAATGGCCAACTCCCAACCTTGGGGTACAGATAGCACATGGATCTCTCTGGATTGGCAGTGTGATAGCAGATCATGGAAGAGCAATTGCTTAAACAACTGGATCCCAGAGCTTAGTTTGAAGGATTATCCCTCACACCTTGAATCACACCCAGAACTGAACAGGTATCCAGCAAAAAACAAAGGGCACAATTATGTGCTCCAAATAGCTCAACCCACTGTGGGAGCCAACAGAAGCACAAGGGTTCCTGTTTGCAAGGTACTGCAGCGCATATTCCCTATAGATTCCTTCATTTGTGCATGCAGAATATTGACTGCACATCTCTGAATCTCCTAGATGTTCCTGGTGAACTTATGTGCATCTGTTCCAGACTGAGCCAAATCCCTGTTGTTATTACTAACTGATAATAGCAGCACCAAGAGGACCCTAGAGAAGCTCAGAACTCCTTGCACTAGATACTGTACAAACAGATGCGGGCACTACTCCAAAGAGTTTAGGGTTCATGTAGACAAAGGACAGACTGGAGGGGAGGCAGATTCAGAGACTTGCTTGAAGTGACATTAGTTGGTCAGTGGCAGGGCTAGGAAAGGAGTCCAGGTTTTCTGGTCCCTACCCTACTGCCCACTTCCTCTGACCCCAAACCCTGTTAATTTTCTTCTATGCAGGGAAGATTCCCACTGACATTAATTCAAAATTTGTTCCAGTAAAGATTGCAGAATTGGCCCCAGTTGGTTGCAAGTACAGATGATACAAGCACAAGAGCATACAGAAATCCTACAACCATATTTGTTTTCCAGAGAAGATATTAAATTGAAGCTTGGTGTCCACTGTGGACATTGCAGGTTCAGGAGCACTTCCTGAAGCAATGTGAGGACTTAATCAAATTCTGCTCCCACATAATCTTGCCTTCCACCAATTCAGAGTGGGGTCAGGGACATTTGAGGCATGCATAATTGTGTTTAAAAGCTACCCTGGAGAAATACTTTCAGTTAAAAAGCAGAAGGTTAAAAATATGGGCTAGAAAGAATTTCCCTGGCTAGGAAAGAAGATTTCTCACTGTGCCTTCTCTACATTCCCTCTCCAACCAGCCCCAAGACAAGAGACCAAAGGGAAGAGTGTGGATTTTGTTTAAGCATTCAGCATTGCTTCTTTTCTCCTAACCTATTCTATCACTGCATAAGTCATTCAAATCAGTCAGCACTTTAAAAGAAGCTTTAGGAAACTTGACATAGTGAACTATCCTCCAGTTCACTGAAATGCTACTGTGCAGGGGGAGGAAATATAGAGTACATCAATAAAGTCCTTTATTTAGGAAAACACAGTCTGACAAGGAGGTGAGAGGTGAAGGGGAAGCTATCAAAAACTTAGAGGAAATTAGGGACTTAAAGGGCCTGAAGAGAAATGCTTGGTTCTGGGAAAGGAAATTGTCTCTTTTTATGGTTGCTTACTGCTTATTGGGAATTTGGTAAGGAGGGCAGCTGTTCAAATCAGATTTAGAAGACATGGAGCATACATCCTGGAAGCAGAGAATGCCTAATCAAAATGGTAATGTGTTTCCAGGGTCCGACTCCTCACTATACCTTTTGCAATCACTTTTGCCTATATAAAGAGGCTGTAAAATCTTGCCAAATCATTGCTCACACTGAGAGTGTTTTACACCCCCTTTGCATTGGAGTAAAGATCTGTATAAGGTACACAGCAGTGGAGAATCAAGCTCCTAAACCTCTGAATGCTGGAAGCTGCAATGGGAAAGCAGCAGGGAGAGGGACATTTTTACATGCCCTGTCACCCTCCTTCTCGGCATCCGCCACTGTGTGGGACAGGATGCCAGGCTTGATGGATCTATGGTCTGACCCAGTAAATGGCAGCTGGAATATTCTTATGCTTACAGTATCTTCTGGGATCCCCAATTCTGCAGTGCAGGGGTGTCAAAGATATGGCCTGCAGGTTCAGATCTAGCCCATAGAACGGTATCACCCAGCCTGTGAGGCTCCCTGTGGGCCTGGATATTTGGCAGCAGGATGTAATTACCTGTCTCCTTGGCCCCACTAATTAAGCTGGGCAAAAAGCAGTACTAACATTGCTGTACTGCTTCCAGTATCCAAACTAGCTCATTCAGAGGTAGCTCAGAGGTATCTGCTCACAGCACTGCGTTGTGCTGCATAGGCATATTTATAGTTGCAGACATTAGGGTGGTTACTGCCTGAGCTCCTGGGACAATGAATGAGGAATTTAGGCAGCAACCAGAAAAACACTAAGTTATCTTTCACCCTCCCCAAAAAGCAGAAGGAACAAGGAAATGCGTGTTTTCCATCATGAGCATGAACAGCCTCCAGTATTCCTTGGTACCCAAAATACATACCCTTCCTTTTCCTGGGTGCCAAAACCCTGCATGGTTGCACACCCAGATATCCCCACCTTTGTTTTTTCTGCCAACATTTTAGCAATTCCCGATTCTATAAATAAAGATCTGAGAACTATTGGAGATTTAGGGGTATTGTAAAATCCAATGACTTCATTATCAAAATAAATGGTACAAAACCCTTCTATTGCTTAGACACCTCTACTGCAGCAAGGATCACATTGTGTCCCATCCTACACAGCTTGAACACATGAAGGGGCATCAGACACACCCACAAGCTTTTTTGCAGCCTCCCTGGGTTCTGGCCCAAGATTCTGAGTGCTATGGGATGCATTGTGTGACCCTAACACCTGCATCTGTAAGCAGGTTTTGTCTGGTGTTCATCAATGTGATGGGCAGTGCAGCTGGGCAAGAGTAGGAAGGAAAGCTATCTGCTAAGGATCAAGGTCAGCAAGGGGTAACTAGCTTTGGAGCAGAGGAGGAGCAGGAAAAGAATTGTGTCTTTTTTGTGATGACTTCTTCCTTCACTGCTCCCAGGTTGGTGCATTACATGCCACATTTCACATAGTGGGGCTGCACATGCCCCATATCACTGCTCAGTTGTGTAATGTGAGTGACCTGATCCAGGCTTTCCTAAACTCTCAAAAGATAACCCTGTACAGCAGTGGTCAGCAACGTTTTTGGGCAGAGTGTCAAAAACACCTGCAACTTCAACTTGTAAGATGTTGGCATGCTGCGGGTGTATGGTGGGAGAGCTGCGAGGGGCCTGACCCTTTTTGTGGCAGTGCAGCCCAGACCCCTTGTCTTCTGTCCATGCTAAGGTGTGCACGCCAAAGAAAATGTCTTCGTGTGCCACATTCAGGCACCCATGCCAGAGGTTACCTACCCCTGCTGTACAGCTTTAATAGTCTGCTTTCTTAAATGACCTCCAAAGCAGAGTATCACAGTCAGCGTACAATAGAAGTCAAATGCCTGCCTGGAAACCATGGAGTGATGCCCTCTGAATAGTTTCCAGGCAGGTGGCCAGAATCTTTGAACAGATCTTCACATCAAGGCTTACAGCCAAGTTCTGCTCTCCACCACTATTTCTTCCAAAGTCACTGGGAGCTACATGCCTGTGCCAATGCCAGAATCTGGCCTTTTGTAACAATATGGTCCTAGAGCATGCAAGCTTTCATCTGGTGTAAAAGAATTTAGCTCCAATCTGAGAGCAATCTTTTCAAGGAAGATGGGGGTGAAAATCCTGATTTAGATTCAACTCATCAAAATTCCTAACTGTAAGCAAACAGTAGGACAGTGGAACAAAAAGTTAGGGGAAACTCTGAAATATTCTCTACTGGATCCTTTACCAGATAGTTCCTGAACCATCCCAGGTGGATGCCTAGGAATCCTGCATCTGTGCAGGGGCTTGGTAAATTACTGAGGTACCTTCCAGCCCTATGATTCCTCAATGGCAGACAGGACAAGAAAGTCAAATTACTAGTTAGAATGTCAGAAGCATCTCCCATAAGGCCATCTATCAATAATGACTCACAAACAAGAGCTTTGCAATAAATCAAAGTGCAATCTATCTCCAGGTTGTAAGGGCCAAATTCTGCCCCCTCTGCCTTTGACCAAAGCAAATCTAGAGTAACTCTGTAACAGATTTTCACCAAGGGAAGTGAAACACATATGTTCTGTCTTGAAAGCAGTGGAATCATTCTAGATTGGCATACGTGTACATGAAGGAAGAATCCGGTCTAAATAGAGACATAGGCTAGAAGGATCCTCTCCTTTTTCTAGATAACACCAGAAATTACTACAGATTAAGAGGTTTCCCCTTTTTCACTGTCTAATTTTGGGGGTCCAAAAACTGCCTTGCTCATTATTGAAGTTGTACATACAAGGAACTTCAGGGCCACATTTGATTCGTGGCTGGAAGTGAAACAGAAAGACTGTTTCACCCCTAGGAATTCTAAAATCAGTAGGTAGAAATTAAGAGTTAAATAGCCCAAACCCTGTAAATTTGATACTCCATGTGTTCAGTACCTTTAGGCAGGCCAAGAGCTAACTTTCTTACTCTGAAATCATTTCAAAACGTGATCTGTGAAAGAGAAACTTTTACTGAAACCTTTTTTTAAAGCCAGACTTCTGTGTAAGCTTCTGAGTGCAATGGCTGTGCTCCAAATCTTTCCTACCATATTGGACCCTGTTGACTCTGGTTCCAAATCCTGTCTTGTCCTTTCCTATTTGGTCTTTACCTGACATGCCATTCAGTGTGCTCAGGAAATCCATCACTATTCTAAGGAACTGAGGACACTGGAAGCTGGTAACTTCTATCCTTAGAACAGCTTCAGCACAGTGGCAGGCAGTGCAAAGCTTTCCTCTCCTCTGCACCAGTGCTCTTTCATCCTTCTTCTGGAGGGCAAATTTATATATATTATGTATGTATATGAGAGAACAGTTTAGACTTCCCCTTTTTATCCCTAGGCTTTCTGCTGAGCCTGCTATTAAAAGTGCCGAATGTGAAGGCACTTTTAAGACACGTTACCTTTCCACCAGTAAATACAGAAAGACATGCAATGCTTTTCACGCAGGCCTTTGAACAATCATCAAACAGTACCTCACTGTCACTGGTGAACTATGCAGGCTGTGTTCAGATCACTCAACTAGAGGTGAAAGGCTGAGTATCCAGTTATCAGTCCCATGAACCGTCCCACTATTTTTAAAAGCAAACTCCCAAACATAAAGCAACGTGTATTTTTGCAGTGCCAAGGACTTTTATTTTTATACAATCCCCCCTGCACGCACACATGCACACTCACACACACTCACATTCAATCTCTGTGGGTTATTACTGTAAGAATCCAAAGGAACGTTGCCCTCCATAGCATGAGATGCTGGAATGTAACATGAAATCATCAGGTTTAAAAAAAACCCCTGTGGTCCCCATAACTGCTGCTGATTCTGTCCTTTTGCCCAACAACAACAAAAACCCAGCTCACGAGATAAAATGTACCCCAAATGAATTAACAGCAGACCACTTACTTTATTCTATAACCTCAACTTCATCTAAGTGTAAAGGGTCCATTCACTCAGCTCCACTACCATCAGCAGCCAATTTAGCTGAGCATCTGGCCTGTGGCAGAAGTAGGTGCTGACTAAATCTGCACATCTACTTCACGTAAGGTCAGAAGAGCTGTAGTGCAACCGCTGCAAAGCCAGATGGCCTGACAGCACATGGCAGCATCTGCAGTGAGTTTGTTTATGCTGAGAACCGGTCCAACTCACACATTTGACAGCCCACAGTAAAAGGGCACCGGGGTGGGGAGGGGAGTCCTGCACACAGGTGGCCAGCCAGATATGTCCCTGCCTGGGTATCTGATGGGGCGCTGGGACCCACTGAATCTCAGGCAGACAAAGAGAATGTATTTCTTCTATTATGGGAAAAGACCCATCATCTTGGAAGGAGCCCCTGCAGCTCTGCACTCCCTCCCAGAGCAGAGACAGGGCCCTATGGCAGCGTCGGGAAGCTTTGCGCCGCACGGACCATTTAAGGGCAGACAGTTCATTAGCCCACCCAAAGTGGCAGGGCAAGGGGGTTGGGAACCTGGCTAGCAGCAATGCCCAGCTGGATGATCTGGAGAAATGCCTACAGACTTCAGAGCTGCTTGGGCATTTATGGAGATGCTGTGGCGCCTCTTGCTTCGGGGAGCGCCTGGGCTGGGCACAAGGTGCCCAAACTTCCCAGGGCAGCCCACTCTGCAGGCTCCCCAACCCCAGGCTCTTCACCCGCCCTGACAGCAGGGCCAGGGAGGGCGCAAGGGAGCGCTGGGCACAGCTCTGAAGACACGACAGGGACGCGGGGGCCCGACCGCAGCCGAGCTGCCTCCTGCCCCTGGAGCTCCGGGGAGGGGGGCACAGTCAAAGCCTCCGGGCTCCTCACACAAGCCCCGGGACGGAGCTCTTTGCGGCTCGGCAGGGGCAGCGGGAGGCTGCGGAGCCGGCGGCGGCACAAGCGACACCACCCGCACCTCGTGCCTCCCCGGCAGCAGCGCGCCGCCGCCGCCCCTTATATAGCGCTCTAAAAATAGCTCGCCTTACACTGCCTTGTAAGGCAGCGGGGAGATCCGGCCCCCGCCAATCCCCGCGGCGC